>NW_009649114.1:704890-714536 GCF_000708025.1 Charadrius vociferus
CCAAAACTGAACGTTCCTGCTAGGACGAGTCTGCCGTTGGCCGGCTCTCCAGGGTAGGTGCACAGCTTTGCTGGGGGGACAAGAGGACGGGAGTGAGTTCTCAGTTCAGTTTTTTGAAGAATTGGGAAAATGCAGCAGGAAACTAGAAGCCTCCTCCAATACGGACCAAAGGGATGGACCAGAGACATCCAGATTTCCCCTCCAACCCTAAATTACTCCATGATTCATGCTGCTGTTAAGACTTGCATCATGACCTGCAGCCTAAGCGGGGCTTTGCAGCGACCCTGGCAAGCGCGACGGTGTTTCTGCACAGCTAAAGGATTCTCCTACTGCAAGCTTGAAATACTTTTCTTTGAACCAAGAGTTACGTCGTGCCTGAGCAGAAGAACATCCTTTGAGTCAGCAATCAAACACAGCCAGCATGGAAGCAGTTTCAGCTTTTGCCATCGTTGCCAGTACTTTGCGGAACACAACTGGTGCTTCGTGTCAGGTCACTCATCTCCCACCTTCCCGCGAGGTCACTTTGGATACTGCTCCAACACAGTGAGCTGACAACATCACCGAATAAAGAACTAAATCAAAAGTCAACCCAAAACATACTCACGTGTGCATATCTCCTTTGATCCGTGCCACCTATTATTCCTTCCACAAACAAGGACGTTTCGGGCATTAGGACTTCTCACGTAACCTGGGCGACAGACGTATTCCACCACTGAATTATAGGGAAAGGTGGAAATGCCGTGGTATTTCTCTTTCGGTTCTGCAGATGGGAGACGCGGCGGAGCATCGCAGAGACCTACCGACAGAAACTCCATCAGAAAGTCGCCGGGAGGAAAAGCAGTGGGAGTTCAGGCCTGGTTTGCTCTGAAGGTCCAGGCGAGGACACTTTGGTGGCCTTAAAACTCCTTAAAGCTAGGAACAGAGAGGAGAAGCGCAGTCTGTGACTGGGGATGGCGGAGGCTGGCAGGGACAGGGAGGAGCATCACCCCAGGCGGTCCTGTGCTCCTCACACCTCATCCAGCAGCTTCCAAGGCCAGTCACAAAGTCCCGATTAACCATTTCCTCTCCCCAGTTAGTGTAAATCATTGCACCTTTTTCAGCCGGAATAACTTTACAGCCGTTTTATGCAGAAAGGAAAAAGAGGCGAAGGAAGACGGATTCTGACCACAAAGATTTACAACGTTCTCCAAACGCAAAGGCAACAAGGAAAAGAGAAGGATTCAAGCCTTGCAAACCCCAGGAGAATGTTTTCCTTTGAAGGATCTTACTTCATCCCGATGGACTCATTCACTTACTCTGGACAGCCACGACAAGAGCAGCGGTGAGGAATAACCCAAGGACAGCGGCACGCCGCCTCTGCCCCGCCGGCTCCGAAGCTGGCATCTTGCCTTACTCCAGCCGCCCTGTCCGGAGATCCCCCAGAAGTTACCACATTTGTTTTCTAGGCCAAGTATCTGTAAAAAGAGCGGGGGCGGATATTTACACTCAGGATAACCGTAGCTCATCGGGACAGGTCTCATTTCTCCATCCCTAAGCAGTTCCTACAGCCGCGGGCTGGGGACCAGAAGGTGCAGGAGCTATTGCAACACCCTGGAAGAGAGCGGAGCTCCTCCGCCGCCGATGGCACCGAGGGCTGGTGCGGAGGAGCCGGGCTGCCGGGGCAGAGCCGGGTTCGGACGAGGAAGGCCAACTCCAGCAGACCAGACCCAGAGACAGGAAAATACAAGGTAAACAGGACAAACAATTGTAGACGTTAAGCAATTCCCATCGGCTTTATTCCACTTGTCTCATTTATTTGCATTTTGGAGAATGCAGCTTCTGATTAAAATTGAAAAAAAAATAATAAAAAAAGAAAGACTAAGAGCTCCACTCAAGCCATAACATAAATACTTTGTAGCTTGTCAGGTTCAGCTTAAAAACACTGTCTTGCCAACATAGTGTTATCCCCAGCCAAATATAATACCTGCAGAGCCACGAGTTTATCTATGCCTTCTGGATAAATTCCCCTGAAGCTCCTCTTATGTGTAAAACATTTCGTTTTAGTAATAAATCTCTTGGAAGCAAATTCATAGTCAGACAAAATCCTGCTGGAGACAGGACAGTCCCCTAACAATAAATTACATGCAGAAAGAGAGCGAGCCAGCAGTATCTAACCAAAAAGACACACCAGTTTTGTGCAAATAACATTAACTGGAGTAAAGCTATAAAGCATACAAGCCATTCAGGAGGACGAATTACTTTACAGGATGGAATTCAAGTGCAATTTGGACTAACCTGGCACCCCTAGAGATCAGCAAGAATCCTCTCTGACTTTTGTTATCTCGGATCATCATTTACGAGCCTAAACCCTCCCAACGTTATGTACGCGCCAAGTGCTTATCTTCCTCCTGGAAACGAGTCTGTCTTGATGCTTTCTGCCCTGAACCTACCACTTCTCGTGGCTGTTCCACCCCTCTGCCTCTCCTTCAATCCTCGTTACAGCTCCTGGTTTAATTTGACTTAATTTATTAATCTTTGTGCCTGCTAGAGTTGCAAGAGTTGCTCCTATCCAGTTCCCAAGAGCACCATCGCCTAAAGCTCGAAGCTCTCTTACCTGGAGATGTGACAGCGGTGCACGGAGAGACCCGGCGCGCTCAGCTCTTAACAAGACCAAGCGATGGCTGTCCTCCTCCTGTCCCCCCGCTCCAGGCACCGCAGCGCTGAAGGAGGAGTTACGATACGCCTACACGCTCAGACATGGCTCCATGCAGAAGAGTGTGAATTCTGCAGAAACCAGAGTTAGGCCAGTTGACCCATAAATCATTAACCCCTCCTCTCAGCAAGAAGGAAGTAGTTTATTCAACCCGTAAAGCGACACACTAGAAAACTGAATGCAACCCAAGCAGATGTTGAAATTGTTTGTTTTCTGTGCGGAGCTGCCAAGTCTTTGTTGCAATGACCCTCGCTGAGCAGGACACTGCCCGTTCCACCCTGCAGACACGACACCCAGCCAGCGCGGTCCCCCGGCGATGCCCAGGGACCTCAGGCACGCTACTGGGGCCCTTCCCAAGAGGACTGCTTCACCCTGGGGCACGTCAACCACCAGCTCATCCCTTCAGACCTCAGAAGTCTATGGCCAGCATCCAAAATACAGTTTCTTCATCCAGCTCCACCTAATCCCATTAAAGCAAGACCAGCTGGAGCTCAGCCGCACACGAGGTCCAAGGGAGCATCGTTTCGAGCTGACCACCCTGGTCCATGATGGGAACCCAGCTGCCCTTCGTCTCAGTGAAAGCTGTTCCCGAATCCGACTGTCCCTGGTGGGTCATTTTCCAGTAACAAGAGTTCTGGCAGAAGCTGTAACCATTTGCTCCTTTTGCCCTTTGGCTGCGCGGCTTCATCCAGGCTTGAATCCCCATCAAGAACCCGGTGATGCCCTTTCTACCTCAGGCGGAGCTTCTCACAGGTGTTGCTTTGTTCTGCCACATCTGAGGGTGGGTTTTTTTTGCCAGAGAAATTTACCACATCCCTACACTGAGTGGGATATACGACATTCCTGAAGCTCACCCGAGTCTGTGCCAAAATGCAATGGAACAGGTTTAGTTCTTGCTCTGTAGCACAGGGCAGAAGGCTGCGTCCTGCCCGCACCCCTCGCCGCTCCCGAGCGGGCACTGACCGCCCCTCAACACGGACGAGAATCCAGTTAATCGCAAACACAAACGCAGGCTTTCTAGATTTCTTCCCCCCCCCCCAGATGACTCAGAACAAGTTGATTTATGTGCCAAAAAAAATCAGCAGCTTCCCCACAGGCACCCAGGAGGTTATTTAGCACCTGTGTAGAGCACTCACGGCTGTGAGCATCAGCCGGGGCACCGCCACACCGAGAGCCCTCTCCTGCTCCGACGGCGGCTGAACACCCCCAAGACCTCCTCAGCCTGCAGCGGGACAGACAGGATAGAAGGGGTTTTCCTTGACCCCAATCGAGGTCGCTTCTCTTCAGGCTGCGCCTGGCCGGTGCCTTCGGGACCAGCTGGTTTCCAGCTGCAGATGCTGGAAAGCACAGTAAGGCACACCAGTTGCTGCTTTTTGACTTTTTTTTTTTTTTTACCTGGAAAAAAAATGTGCTTTTTTAAAAAAAAAAAATAAAATAAATAAAAAAAAGGTGTTGCTACTCTAACAGCTCCATGGAAAATCTGATAACCTGAATTCCCATAGCTCCAATAAAAACACCCTTCCGGCTGCTGAGGGACGGGAATGGCAGCGGTAGTTCCAGGGTGCGGGATTCACCGTTTCCAGCCCAACTCCCAAAAGCTGGGGCTGCCTGCCCCCCCCCGACAGACCCGCATCCTCAATCACTGCCCAGAGATTCCCCGAACTCACAGAATGGTTTTGGCTGGAAGAGACCTTTAAGATCACGGAGTCCAACCGTTAACCCAGCACTGCCACGTTACCACTAAGCCATCGCCCTCAGCACCGCGTCTGCACCTCTTTTAAATACCTCCCGGGAGGGCGACTCACTATCTCACAAAACCAGCAAACAACAGATAGTTATAGCAAACCATAAAGGGAAGCAACAGAGGAAACTAAATCTATTTTTGTTTAAAATCTCTTTATTGTAAATAAATGTTCATGGGATATTTATTCTCAAGTGCACAGAGTGCACAACGTACAGCACAAGTTTACATCAACTGCGGGGTTTCTTTCAACCTAAAAACCCCCACACATTAGAAAGCACAGCAAAATTACAAGTAGACGTGTAACATCCATCTCGGTAACCACTAAAGAGAGCGCAGCAGTGGGCAGACAGCGTTCAGGGACGGCGGAGCAGCAGAAGAGGCGGAGGTGGCCCCAGCAGCGCTGGGAGGAGCGGGGCTGAGGGTTTGGGACGTACCGGGGGCGCTGGCAGCGATGCCGCTGCTCCCCCGGCACCCGCTGCCGGGAAGGGGATGCCGTACAGAGAGGTGGCAGCTCAAACGTCACAGCCAGTGTACACAAACTCCAGCTACCCGGCCTGGTTTTAAGCCTTTTCCCCCTTCACTTCCCAGTTTTCCCCACCGCTGGCGGCAGAGGTGGAACAGGTTTTGCCCAAACCATCATTTTTCTCTATAATGACCCATAACGCTGATGGGGCAGCCAGCCCCCGGACCGGCGGTGCAGGTCCCACGGGTGGCTCTGCCACCGCTCGCTGAAGGTGATGGTAGCCACCAGCGCCTCTGCTGATGGAAACGGATTGAGAGAAAGGGAATATAGAAAAAAAAACCCACTCACGGGGGGCAGCAAGCTCGCTTTCACGCCTCCAAACCCACCACCTCCAAATCAGGTGATTTCAAGGAAATACCTGGCACGGGAACCCACCGGCCCGGCCGGGGCTGGGACGACGCGTGGGCTCGCTGGCATCGCCCCAGCCCGGCCACCCCCGGGACACCACAGCCCCTCACAGCAGGTACCATTCACCCCTGGGGTGACGATGACAATCACAAATCTGCTGCTGCTCTGCTCTAGACACGTGTATTTACACCTTTTGAGAGCCGAAGCACAGGAGGAGAAGGCGATAGTGCGGCTTTAATCAAAGCAGCGAGGCACACGTGCTGCCGTCCGCAGAGACGGCCGAGAGGCTCCGTCCCACCGCCCAGCAGACCACGGCCAAAACAAGGACCCGCTCGATAGGAACAGGGGACCCACAGTCAGCGATCCAAAACTGCAGACCTGATTTTTTTAGCAGTGATTAAAAAAAAAAAAAAAAAAGTTAAACCGCCAACACATTAGCAGCTACATTCATGAATCCTGGAGGGTAAAAATACATATTTTTGTCTCCTTACAGCCATTAACTACTCAACGATACAAACATCATTAACTCCTCAGCAAGTTATTACAGCATATTGTGTGTAAACATCCCACAGTACATTTCTACTCCTTTTTTCCCGCAGGGCAGGAGGTTTCTGGGTAGGAGCAGCCACCCCCACGCGGTGCGGGTTTGTGCGTTTACAGCGTTACTGGAGAGCGACAGCGAGTCTTACCAGGCAACAGCCTAGAAATCTCTTCCTTCAACACATTTCTTTTTTTCTGGCTTATTTCTAAGCGCTGTAACGTTTAAAACCAAAGAACAAACAGTGCTGCTCTAGGAACAAAACTAATACAACTCAGTTTCTCACCCACTGAATTTTTCTCCCGCCGTGGTGCAATGGCTTTAGATCAACACGGGCTTCTGCTCCTCAGAAATCCTAAGCGGTCAGGAGTAGTGCCTGGGCCTTCGCTGTGGCCCTCTCTATCTCCGCTTTATCAAATCAAAGCTCTGGGAGTGCTTAAAACAACTGGGTTTCAGCCCAAAATCCCCAGATAAACCTCAGGCTTCCGTGCTGCTGAGCTCCTGCGCAGCCAGGGCTGGAGCGCAGACGTTTCTCAAGCACAGATCCCTACCGTGGCTATGGCCAACATGCATTTATACATTTAAAATAAGCAACCTGGGTCCCAGAAGCTGCTTGTATAAATCCCGGAGTCACTGGAAACAGCAGGTCCGGAACAGCCTCCTGCTTCGTACCCAAACGCTCCTTTCTCCACCCAACCTGAGGATTTTGCCCTTAGTGCAAGAACAGGAGGAGTGCGGTAAAATGGAGTTTGGCAAAACACAAATCAAGACTCGGGGGAGAAAAAACTGTAAATTTGGCGTTTCGGTGGGGATTTAGGTAACACGCAGCCATCGCACGAGCTGCGCCACAGGGGAGTTCCACCATCTATGCACTAAACGCTAAAGCGGCTTCAGCTCTATTAAAGGCAGCACTGTACGTCAGTAACGTTCACAGCTATATATATAGGCAACTTTAAAAACTTGTTGTGGGCCTAAAATTTGGTACATTAAAAAGACAACCGGTAACAGTCACGTGCTTCTCGCGAACCCGCACACGCGGCCCCGCTGGTCCCTGACACCGAGCAAAGCGATGCTCCGATTTTCTGTTGCAATAGAGAAAAGCGTCCGCAAAACCCAGGAAAAACGAGAGGATGAGGCTGCGATCAGGGGGCGAAGCCGAAGTAGGACTTGAGTTTGGATTCAACAGCCCCGGCAGCTACGCTGTTGCCAGGCTGGGAGCTTTAACTGCCTTCGGCCCCGCGCAGGGGACGTCCCGCAGGACCTGCGGACCTGCCAAGTGCTTTGTGTTACTCCTTGTGCTGAAAGCCTCCCCGAGCCACGGGGGAATCAAATCAGCAGTCACGGAGTCAAAGTCAAAAGAGACCTGGAGTGCTCTCGATGGTTCAACACCACAACGACTGTGTTTGAACTTGGAAAGGGTAACAGTGAAATAAAAACTGGGGGATTTGGTCTGATAACACATCTTCCAAAGAAAAGCTGCTTCAGCGAGTATTGATATGACTGTTTTGTCCTCACATACACTGCGGTTAAGTTTGCCATCTAACCGGGAGGAAAGATGCGGGACACTACTGTAACAGCCCAGAAAGCCCCGGGGTAAATTAGCTCACACATAGTAAAAAGCAGGTTGAAAAATCTCCGCAGCAAGTTTTCTCCATTCTCGCTGACAGAGAGTTCAGCATTCAGAAAGCAAAGGCACAGACAGACTCTAAGAACACATTTTGGAGGAGAGTACTGGCCGAAGCGGCACACGGCTCACTGTGCTCCAGGGATGCTCCAGTCCCGTCCGCAGGGCTCTTCCCGGCCACGGAAATCCCAGCCGAATCCCAGACGAGACTGCAAACCTCTACACCGTTAAACCGGCCATCCTCTACAAACAAGAGAGAAACGGTACAGGTTACACCGAGGGTAAGTGAGGAGGTGGCAGAGCAGGGGACAGCAGAGCTCAGCCCAGCGCTGGGGACGGACGGACAGACAGCCACTCCGCGGCAGCAGCATCCAACCAGCTCTGCAGAGTTGGTCTTTGTGACAGTGACCATCCGAGGATTTACTGATTTTCTCCTCCTTGGGTAAATAAGCTGCTTCACATTTTGCATCGTCCTTTAACCCCCTGCACAGCTCCGCACACAGCGTTTCCCAGTCTCGCCCGCGGCCACGCAAGCCCAGCGTTACTGGGGTGTCTCGCGGGACGGCAGGCAATAACGAAGCAGGCTGGTTAACTCAGGGCGACTCGCTTTTATTTGCCTTCTCCATAGGAAAGTACACTTCCAGGACAAACACACAAAAACCATTATAGTAATCATTTTGTGCATTAACCGCAATAAATACTTATACTTCCGACAAAACTCCTTGCATCGCCTCACTGAGGGTCCGACAGACGACAGGAACGCGCTCAGGTCAGTAGAAGCGAATTGGGCATTTACAAATGCGCAGCGACACAGGTTAAAGCCCGAGCACCAGGGGTTCCTCCAGCCGCGGCTCGGGCAGCGGCGGAGGGCACAGCAAACGCCGGGGAGGGCTCCAGTCAGGCGGCGGTCGGAGCGGTGCGGTGCAGTGCGCGCTCTGCTCAGCCGCAGCGCTTTGAGGCTGCGAACCCACGTGTAAATCGATCCGGGCAATTTGCCTCGTTACCCCACCAGAGCTTGTTTTGCAATTAAAAAAAAAAAAAAATTAAATAAATGGCACAGATATCAAGCCAATTTGCTGACAATTAACAGTAGGCATCAACACTTAAAACCCAACAGTCAGGAAATCCAGACGCTACATATTTTCTATTTGCAATTAAAAAAAAAATGAAATAAATATCTATACAGCTTTCCCGACAACGATGCTTAAAAAGTAACCATCATCAGACAGAAGTGATCCATAACAGCTGCTCACATGCTGCTTTCTCAAGCAAAGCACCAACACTGAGAAGGTTTGTACTGGAATCGAGGAAGTTGGAGCGAGTTCCCTTCATTTATCTGCAAACCCTCCTCGCAAGTCTGTGTTATTTGTTTAAATATAGGGGAGAAGAAACACTGGAAGGGCAGCATTTGGAAAGTACTTTTGCACAGCTGGCATATACATTCATTTTCTGAACACACAGCTCCTTTTGGCTCAGAGTAAAGGCAAATCCAAAGGGGCGAGGCTGTGATTTTTAGCCCACGGATAATTTTCCTCTGATTTGACTCTAAATTGATACCACTCAGTATCAGAACAATGATTTATCAGATTTATCACAAGCTCCCCCAGCTCAGGTTCTTTCTCCTTTTCCCCTCATCTTTGACATTAAGGCCTCTGAAACCCAGGGAGACGGGCAACTTTAGGAGAAACGTGCCCTTTTGGCATTCCCAAGTCGGCCACCCCAACACGGGAGATGCTCTACAGCAATATCTGAGCCTGATGCTTTGTGCGCTTCCGCGGCTTTGGCAGGACAGTCAGCGAGAGCACTCGGCAGCGTTGTTAGAAACGCTGTCACAAACCAGAGAACGGGAGACAGAGGCACACGACTGCAGGGTCAACCCCACACCTTTGTGTCCCACGACATGTGCGTAAATACTGGCGATGAAGACAGAGCAGTCGCCTCAAGAAAACTGTTGGAAAAGCCTCACTGCAAGGGCAAAGTGCAATTAAAAGTAAAAAAACCTGCCCATCCAAATGGCCGAGTCCATTCAAGCTGGGGTCTCTCGGGCCCGGAGGAGCGCTGCCGGGGCAGAGGCAGGGGCTGCGCCGCATCCCGCATCGCTGTGGGGACCACCCTGCCACAGCGGAACGGGGGCAGCTCCCCAACCCAACCCCAACCCTCTCCACACCCGACATCTG
>NW_009649114.1:715449-724152 GCF_000708025.1 Charadrius vociferus
CAGCCCAGCCCCTCACTCGGCGGCCGAGAGGGAAGCCACGGTCTCGGGGGTGACGCTGGCTGATGGCTCCCTGGAGAGGGGGGACAGACAAGGACATGTTCTCCGCTTAGGGAGGGAGAAAGACAGTCCTGCTCCCTTCGCCCCCATTCAAAGATGCTTCCAAGGGGACGTGACGGTGAGGACTTGGTGACAACCGCCATCAACTCAGGTTTATCCACCCCGCTGCTCCCAAGCATGCACTAAAGCCACCCAGTCGCTCGAGTCGCGGGGAACTGGGGCTGAGCGGCCCCACTCCCATCCGGGCTGCGATCCACTGACTCCTGCAAAACCCCTGCGATAGGGATCGTCCCCGTGCCCCATCCCAGGCGGAGAGGAGACAGAAGTGGGACCCGCTCAGCACAAGCGGCGTGGCTCAGCCCGGCAGCGCCAGCACAGAGCACTCCTATGTCCTCATCCAGGGACGGAGCAAACTCAGGGTGACACACACTTCTGCGGACAGCCAGCACAAGCACGATGCACCAGTAAGCCCAGCTTGAGCCGCGGGACCAGCGGGCTCAGCCCTGGTAACATATTCTTCCCCCGCTGAGGTCCCCTTTAATGACAGGTTATTGTACAGCAAAAGACTTCCTTCTGCACCACGCGCTTCTCTTGCCCCAAAGTAGTTTCCGTGCAACATTAATCAAGAGAAGTCCTACTTACTAAGCCAAAAGAGAGTACATACACGCGGCTTTCAGTGGTACTCACAGGCAAGCATTTCCCCCTTGAGGCTGCAAAGGAAAAAGAAACAGCACAGGATAGCTCGTAGTGCATTTTAGAGGAGATTTAAAAATAATAGTAAAAGCAGCAAAGCAAACGAGGAAAGAAGTGAAGCAACCCCAAGGATTCCATGTCAGGGAGCTCAGGGCGGGTTTGTACCACAGCAGGAGCCGATGCAAAGCACGGACACGGCGTGCTGCGGCGCACGGCCGCCTCCTCCGCTGCCGCTCGTCTCAAGGGCTCCGGTCAGGCGCGGGGACTCGGGGACAGCACGACCCCCCCGCCTGCACGGCCCCAGAACCCAGGGCTTCCCAATGCGGCCCCATCCCAGAGCTGTCAGCGCTTCGACATCACGATTACGGAGGGTCCAAGCACAAAGAGGGAGCGGTTGGGGTGGGGATCCCCATCCTGGGACACCCCCAAATCGAGATCTCGGGCAGTCTCAGGGTCCTCTCCAGCTCCACAACCGCTGTGGGCCAAACCCACCCCAACGCAAAGCCCCCGCTGGTTCCATTCCCGCCGGAGCCGCAGGATTCTGGGGATGTCTCAGCCTCACACCCTTCACCCCAGGAACATCCACCTGCGCTGCATCGCCCCTTCTCCTTCTCTCTGGCCACTTACTCTGCTAACGGGGAGGGGGAGAACAAGCACTCGGGCTTGCTGAATAGCCTGGGAAACATTCACCTCTAAAATACCCAAGCTTATTTTATTTTTTAAACAGCTTTGGCTGTCTCTGCACCAGGAGCCCAGCCAAGACCTCCTCAACCCCCCTCCCACCTCCTCTCCTCCTGGTCTGACAGGCAGCAGCGCGCAGCCCGCTCTGCACAGAAAAAAAACCAACTAATTTAGCAGAGAAGCAATTTTAAATAAGCAACGAAACAAACAGGGCTTTGCATCCACCGCTGATGAGGACCTACGTGCTACTACGCTAAAAGAAAAGCCAAGCACCAAAACCCGAGGCACTTTAATCTGGGCACCCAAAGAGCCCAAACTTTGCTCAACAAGCTGCTGACGTCGGGATCTGCCCGAAAACGGGCCCCCAAAAAAAAAAAAAAATCACAGACACAAAGATTTCCTACCTGGTCTCTCTGGGGGTAGAGCAACATTGGGCTCCAGTACGGAATTAGGACACGGAGGGTATTTGTAACTCTTCCTAATCAGGTTTTTTTGATGGAAACCAAGATGCTGCCCAGAATTAACCACCCTCCCAAAACCCTACTGCACTGATGGAAACTCGCCTGCACACGGCGTGATGTTTAAAGTCTCCGGCGCTGCAATTCTAGTTGAATGGGGCGACTTTGGGGGGTTGGGGGTGGTGGTGCCTTTTTTTTTTTTTTTTTTAAGGGAGTCTAATCCACAAAGGTTTTCATGCGGGAACAGAGCTGGTGACTAAGACCCGGGGAAGGCTCTGTGTCTCGGAGAGGACCACCGACAGCCGCGGGCGATGGTGGGGAGGGGGAGCGCAGGGAAGGTACCACCTGGACACCCACTTGCAGCTGCGGCCGGTCGGCCCCATCTCGAGCTTCCAGGGAGGGGAAAGACCCCAGCGGGTCGAGAGGTTTGCTCCCAACGCTGTAATGTCGTGGGCGCTTTACCGTGTCCGCGCTGGCCCGCGGCGTAAAGCTGTTTCTTCTCATCCTCACAGGGGTTTGGCTGGCGGGAAGGTTGTTCTGATCCCAGACGGAGGGTATCGCAAGGAACGAGAAGGGGGAACCACAGTTTAAAACCACGTCGCATACCAGCACGCACCTCCGGGAGGGCAGTGACCAGAGCGTGCAAACAGGGTGTGGCGTGGCAGTTTGCGTGAACCCCATGGTGAAAAAATTTGGCCCTGATAGTTAAAAAAATTCTGAATACAATTTTTTGGAAACTCCTGGCAGATACCCAGAGGGTACCCAACCCCGTCTGGGTCCTGCCTGCCCCCGAATCAGGGTCCTGGCGCAGCCCCCCAAGACACGGTGGCATCAAACGCCTTGAAAAGAGCAGCAGAGGGATGTGCTCCCATCCCAGAGCATCACCTGGGGGGTCGCCCCGAAGTGGGGGTCACCCCCTTGCTCTCAGCCCTGGCTCGGGGTCGGGACCCTGCCTCCGGGGAGGGGGAGGATGGGGCTTCACCACGGGCAGGCTGATTTCCAGCTCATCTCTCCGAATTTGAAGTGCAGGGGTTTCCCCACCACACCTGCCAAAATTCGTGAAAGAAACCAGTTTTTAATGACCTGAAAATGGCGCCATTTGCTCATAATTCAATTTATAGACAACGACTGGATTGGGTTGCATGGCTGGGGGGGGGGAGGATTTCTCAGCGGGGGAATTTCATACCATCCCACATTTTATTCCCGCTCCTGTTTAACGCCACCTGGCCACACTTCCAAACCAAAATACAATTTTCCAAGGTGTCTTTGGAGTGTGCAGAGGAGCTGTTGGAGCCCCTCTGCTGGGAGGACAGGCTGGGAGAGTTGGGGGGGTTCAGCCTGGAGAAGAGAAGGCAAAAAGGGGAGACCTCAGAGCCCCTTCCAGTGCCTGAAGGGGTACAGGAGAGCTGGGGGGGGACTCTGGATCAGGGAGGGGAGTGATGGGATGAGGGGGAACGGTTTTACACCGAAAGAGGGGAGATTCAGATTAGGCATAAGGAAGAAATTCTTCCCTGCGGCAGGGTGCCCCGAGAAGCTGTGGCTGCCCCATCCCTGGAGGTGGTCAAGGCCAGGTTGGACGGGGCTTGGAGCAACCTGGGCTGGGGGGAGGTGGCCCTGCCCAGGGCAGGGGGGGGATCCGGTGGCCTTTAACGGTCCCTTCAGCTCAAACCTTTCTGTGATTCGACAAACCCCACATCAGTCTGTGCAGCATGAGCACCAGTGGTGGGAAATGACTCGCTCTGTCGGTTAATCGGGCTCAGAGTCCGCTGAAAAAGCCAGCTTTTTTAGCAGTTTTTCTTCCCTTCTGGATTTTTTTTTTTTTTTGCTTATGTGGCTTTGTTTGTTTGTATTTGTTTTTTATTTTTTATTTTCTTTTTTTTCTCCCTGCAATCAATTTAGAGGGAATAAATAATAATAACCAAATAGAAAACTTTCCCTTCTTCTCCCCCAAAGCAGCTGTGTTGCCCAAATAAAGCAAAGAACAGCAGAAACAGCCTTCGACTTCTGAGTGGGCAGCAACGATTTCAACACTGGCAGCGCACAGAAGTCGCAAAGCGATAAATGCTCGACTGGAAACTGCCAGAATGGGACCAGCCCCAAAAAGCTTCCCAAATATCCTCAGTTTAGCATTCTGCAGTCAGCTGGATTTAGCTCCGCAAACCCTCCGGCCACAGCTGCAGGTTCCCAGTTTCTCCCCGACTTGCGTCTGGTCCCTCGGCACAGGGACTCAAAAACAACCGCATCCCAAGCGATCAGCCCAGAGCTTTTTATAAAATACGGGAACAGGCAGCTAAAAGCCTAAATGTACCAAGAGAACTTAAAATGCGATGTGCTTAGATGTGCCGGGAGCTAGGAAAGGGGAGAGTTGGTTCGTGGTCTTTAATTGGGGGAGTTAATTGCAGGCAACTGCTACGCAGCACTCCCCAACTGATTAGTCCCTCTGCAAAACAGCGTTTGCGAGAGTTAACACCTGAAATAGCAGCAGCTTCCACAGATTTAGCACATAGTTATGTGCTTTGCTGAAGAAGGTGGATGGCCAGTGGATGGAGGGATTTATCTATTTCACAAGTAAAGCCAGGCACAGTCTGCAGCGTCTCCACGGCTGCTGCGAGCAGATGCCCACTGCCAGGGAGGCAAATTGAACCCATCTCCTTCCGCTCTGATACCTATGAAGTTTTGGAGCACCCCAGTCTTGTCCTGGATCGAATATTTGCAAAGGGGACCCAAAATCTGCAGAGGCAAGGGAAGAACCTCCCTCCCAGCCACCGGCACCCAGAGCCCAGCCTGACCCCGTCTGCAGCTTCAGAAAGAGAAAGCTCATCCAGACAAGGAGAAAAATTCCCTTTAAACATTTTGGCAAGTCTTTTCAAAATTATTGCAATTAAGGCAAACGAGCATCAACAACAGATACATCACTGAAAACTGAGAACGAGTTTAAAATGTACGTCTTAAGTTTGCCCATTCTGCTTCCTAGAATAGCTCTGAAAACTATCTCCCCCCGGCCTGGGAAGCACAGTAATTCAGCCTACAGTTAATTCTGCTTTCGGGGATTACTTCTGAAGCAAGTTTTTCTCGTCACTGAAAGCAATTGGCCATTTCTAGCAGGTATTTAAGAGCGTTTCAGTTTAGGTACTTCTTTTTGAAAAGGGGAAAAGCCGGAGCGGCGCAGCGAGACTTACTGAGTTCAGAGAGGGTTTGTCGCGGTGGGTGTTCACTGCCTCCACGTTCAGGGTAATCGTCTCCACTTTACAACCTTCACCAAGAAGAAAGAGAAGTTTATATGAGGAAGGGTAGTTTATTAAATAACTAATTATTTCTTCTTTAAGTATTGAAAACTGCATGGAAAATGTGCAGGAATGAAGTTGTTGCATTTTCACTTTTTAGAAATATAACAGCTCATAAATAAATAGTTCACCCCGTTAACAGAATTTGACACTTTAACTACTTTTTGGCTTCGTCCTTCACTGCAGAAGTGCCGCCCTGTGTTATGTGGGCTACAGGTCTGTACAGAAAAGCCATTTTTAACTCGCTGCACCCCAGAGCCAAATCCAAGTGTGGAGGCACAAATGGGCTTCTTCATCAACCGGCGAAACCCACAATCGGCCCTCGGTTAAGAGAGGCCACGGGAGAGCAGCCCTGCACCCACACATCTCTCCCACTGCCCCCCAACCCCTTCCCACTCTCCAGCGCTGTATTTTAACGAACATTTAAAATATTTACAGCAAGTCCGGCTGCTGCTGCCCACGGACACAAACTTACATCAGACTCGCACACACTCACACAAACCAGGGCGGGGGGGGGAGAAAAAAAGACAATATTTACCGTAGGCAACGGGCGTGAGCTTGAGGATGGTGTGGAGGGGGCAGCGCAGGTAGGGCAGCTCGTCTAGGGCAGAGACAGGCGTCATGGGGGCTCAGGGCTGCGCCTCCCCCCTCTCCCCAGGCGTCGAGCGGGACACAGCAAATATTGGGACGCCAACCCCACAAGCGCCTGGTGCCCAGGCTGGCGGTGCCACAGCCCCCCCCGGTCCCCCGAGCAGGTCGGGACCATCCCCACCATCTCCAGCGCACGGGGGCAGCCAGAGGGAACCCCGCCAGCAGCACACGGCCGGGAAAGCACCGCAGCAACAGCCACCACGGACCCAAGCGAGTTGTATTTAAAACTCCCTCAAAAGTTCTACTAAACTCCCTCAAAAGTTCTACTAAACGCCCTCAAAAGTTCTACTAAACTCCCTCAAAAGTTCTACTAAACTCCAGTACCGCTCACTGGAGTTTAATCAAGTAGCTTGCAGCAGACTGGAACCAGCTTCCAGGCCAGCACGCCATGCACGGGATGAGCATCGCCCTGAGAGGCAGCACTATTGCCAGCCCTCCACAGGCTACTGATCCACCAGAAAACTTATTCTTTACATTAAAAAAAAATAATCCCCTAGAGATGATGTAAATGCTACTGGTGGAAACAGCTCAACAACGGCTGAGCAGAAGACCAGGAGCGAACACATCGGCATTTCTCGCAAAGAGAGCTTCTTGCCAAGCTCTGTGCACCGCTGAAATGCAATGGTTACAGTGCTTCAGGAATGTTTGCTTTTTTTCCTTTTTTAAGCAGCTCTTCCCTTGCGAAAAATCAAAACAGTAATTACAAGCCACCCTCCCAAAAGCTCTGTAAAGGCAGCAGTGAGAGAAGCCAGCCCCTAACATCACGCGTTTATTTTTGTACCTGCACTCTTGTCAAGAAAATAAGCCAACAGGCACCTCATAACTGCCTGGTGGGAGATAACGAGGACGTTGCCTTGCCGTTCTAGCTCCATAATTACCGGCTCCAGGCGCTGGACCAAGTCCTGGTAGGACTGAAAAACAAAACAGGAATTTTTCAAGGGGTTTTGTAAACAGAGGCTTAAAGCAGAAGTAGTAATTAACACAGCTTCATGTTCAGGAAAATATCAGTTAAAATATCGAAATGCAGAAGTTAGGGATGGTAGGGTAAATAGAGGAAAAAAAGCAAAGAGCAAAAGGTGAAATTTAATGTCAGCAACCCTCAGATTACAGGAGGAATCAGATTACTGGTAACTCTTAACGAGTGCAGTAAGAAAAACAAATAAAATAGTAAATTATACGTTTTATCAAGGCTGTGAAGTAAACCCAGAAATGACTTCATACTACACCCACGATCGTTCTCTTTCCAAGACGGTTTTTCACAGTGACGATTCAGGCCTGGGCCAAAGGAGCGGGATGCAGACAGACACCTCTGCGTCAGAGGGGAGCATCGCCGCACTCAGCGCGTGACCCAATTAAGATGGTTGAAAGGCATCATTTGCACACACCCCCCACAACAAAGGAAATCAATAAACCTTTCCTCTAAGAGAGAATTGGGGATCCACGCATTTTCCGTTTCTCATACAAACATTGGCAGAAAAAGTTAAAATTAAGTCAAGTTCTTCAATTCTACACATATGCATTTGTTTTACATATACTGTATCTTATTGGTATTTCTTAAGGGTCTTCACCTCTCCTCCAGGATAGCGATAAAGATATTTCTCCTGATCCCTCAAGGCAAACTCATCTGGATACTTGGCTTCAATTTCTGCATAGGTCATTTCTTCACATACCCCCTGAGGGAAGAAGAACGTGTTACACCACACTCCGTCTCAGCAGAGGTACAACGCTGCAAAACCAGCACAGGGCTGAGACCAGAAACCCCTTTACGTGATGAAAATTTTAGGTATCATAACTGAGACAGCATTCAGGCCCCACACGCCCAGGGTGGTTTGCAAAGGATGGGCTTTTGGTTTTTATTTCAAACCCCGTGTTTGCCAGGGATGAAAAAGGGCGTTTATTTCCACAGCAACGACCCTGCAATTTCTTTTGCCTGGAAGAATTGCAGTGGGAGCAGTAACCTTTGTCCACCCAGGACGGTGTGACAAGCGCCTGGGATGTTCAATGTTGTTTTCTTTCTCCACACCAGCGGGACACGTCCACAGCAAGGTCTAGCAGCTCCAGGACTGTCAGCCTGTACCAAACCATCCCAAACCTCGTGAGGATGGCTGGGGTACATTATACACGGACATGGTTACCAACAAACAGGGAACAGTCGAGTATATCATGATGAGTTTGTTTTTAAACATTATTTTCCACCGAGAAAAGCTAAAGGCTTCAATCAACATTTCACTCACAGCATCGATCTCGTTGAGAATCTTCCACTGCTCGTACGTGACCCCCAGGGACTCGGCCGTCTGGATCGTCCTTTTCAGCTGGCTCGTCCACACCTTCAGATCAACGATTTCCTGCTCTTCGATGAACTTCTTCAGCGCCTGAGCAAACTGGAAGGAAAGCCGGGGGAGGTCAGGGGCCCCGCCCCCGCCGTTAAAAGCGCCGTTTCGAGGGCTGTGGCTGTCGCGGCAAGATCCAGCTGCGGGGCTGCCCCTCGCCGAGCCCGGCTCTGGCCCTGGTCACACAGCACTTGACAAACACAGCAACCCGGGTGCTGCCAAACACATACCTGCTTCCCGCGCGGTGACAGACCAGAATCCCCACCAATCTTGCCAACAAGATTATATTCACTCTCACCATGTCGGCAAAGGTAGATGGTACGCGGCTGGACATGAATGTTCATTAGGTAATAGACGATTTTACTCTGGATGTAATCTTGGACTCTGTTTACTAGGAACCGCTGTCCCACATTGATCACTTTAATGAAGGAAAGATCTCTGGAGTCAACATAAAATAAGAACACCCACACGACCGGTTTTAAAAATGAAGCACGAGCACCTGCGGGTGTCACCTAGCTATTTACCCGCTAGTAAAGGCATCAGCACTTC
>NW_009649114.1:724175-725110 GCF_000708025.1 Charadrius vociferus
TGAACCGCTGTGCTTAAACACAGAACTGCAGTACACTAGAGAAAAATCCTTTCATAACCACTTGGGACCCAAGAACATCACCTTCGCACGAGCAATTGCGCTTTGGGGGAGCGGAGGCTGCAGCAGACGCGTCGCAGCATCCCGAGCCGGAGAACGGCAGCGACAAAGCAACGCAGCTCGTGCGGGCAAGGACAAAACGCACCCCAGGGCTTTGCTTACTTGTCGTAGGCGTCGGGATCAAGAGGCTGGTAAGTGACCTTGTAGCACTCAATCCTCTTCAGGAAATCATCCATCACGTTCTCCCTGTTTCTCTCCGGGTAGTCGGGGCTGGAAACTTTCACCTCCTGATCAACAGAGAGTGACGCTTTGTGAGCGTTAAGCAAACTCGACAGGGAGCAAAAGCAACACTGAATAACGTTATTCTTTCCTTTTTTTGAAACAAATGAGCATTGTTTAACACTGCTCTGTGGAAAAACCTGCTCCTGGAGAGGAAACAAAGGGCGACTCTGAAGGCGCAGTAGTGCTTGGCCCCGCGACAGCCACAGCTGGCTCGCTGCTCGCTCTCCCCGCGAGCCGCTCGCTGCCTGCCTTCCCTCCACAAGGAAACACGCTTCAAGGTCAAACGTTTCTCAGCTTCATTTCATTTCCACCTTCTCACATAACTAACTGCATCTTCAGCTTTTATAAACCTGCAAACGCTAGCTGCTTATATCCAAGATGAAATAGAATATAGCAAAGGCACATGCAGACATTGCCGTAAGCTACCGTAGCCGGTGACCTTGCACCGAGCACCCCAGCTCCCACGGTAAGCTCTGCCAGCCCAGCCTGGAAAACGCGGCACGCACCAGGATATTGGCAGCAATGACTTCTGGATCGTCACAGACAGACTCCACAAAAAACACCTACAAAGAAGGCAAGGAAGCAGGTTTCAGAGC
>NW_009649114.1:725144-726323 GCF_000708025.1 Charadrius vociferus
GGAATGCCCGTGGTGCAGCCATCCCTACTGCACGTTAAATGCAGAAGCACTACCTTGAAAGCATTTTCTTTAGCAAAATTTAAAATCAGGTCCCGTCTTTCTCGAGTTGTGTTGGTCGCATCAAACACCTACCAGAAAATGAATAAGTAGCAATGAGCAAGTTTATCTCAGGCTTTTAAAACAGCCCCAAATCATTTGGGATTACAATCAGGTCCCCAAACGCCCTGGGCGGCACCGAACTACCCAGATGTAAAACCATGCTTAGTCCAGAAAAGTCTTACAGCTATTTGCCCGCACTCCTCCAAGAGATAAGCCTTCACGTCTTCTAGAGCCACTAAGGCACATCGTCTGCAGGAGAGAAATGGGTATTATCAGAGGCGCTGGGAAGCGTTCAGACAGCAAAGCTTCTGACCCTCCGGGAAGAGATTTAAATATCTGCAGGACACCCACCCCTGCACCTTTCCAAGAGCCCTGGAGGCTTTGCAGAGATCAGAAGGCACCTGTATCTATAACCTATTTCACGTTTCCTTCATCATCGGCGCTTGCAGCCCTGCTCTCTGTGCCAGCCCGAAATCAAGGACTAAACTCCCACACACAGCCCCTCTGGCAGAGTCCCTACATGGGCTGCGCTACCTCCTCTCCTGCTTTCACGGGCATTAAATGCTGTTTTGTGCTCCTCTAACGCAGAGCTTGCCAAGCCCTGAGACTAACCAGACCCCCATGGGTGGGTTGAGCCCCCTGACGCCGACTTACTTGCGGATTTCCATGGCTTCCTTGTTATCGTGCCTGAAGAAGTCATAGGACTTGTAAGACTTCACCGCTTCCCGGCGATACACTCCTAAATTAAACACTTCACACACACACACAAAAGACGGGCGCGTGAGACCAACGGCATTTCGCCAGCAGATCTTAGAGCGCTTTCGGCCAAGGGCAGAGCCATCCCTGCGGCGGCTGCCACCCCCCCACCCCACCTCACACCCACCTTTGGTGGGCACCCCGATCCAGTTGAGGTAGCGGGTGAGCTTTTTGGAGACGTAGGTCTTGCCGCGGGCGGGCAGGCCGATCATCACGATCAGCGTCGGGGAGTTGGTCATGTAGGACGCCCATGCTGCAAAGAAACCCCCGGCGGGAGCATCAGCGGCACCGGAGAGCGGCGGGGGGGGGGGGGGGCAGCCCCAG
>NW_009649114.1:726398-726833 GCF_000708025.1 Charadrius vociferus
GACCTCTCTGCCGTCTCCCGGGTGTTAGCTAATGAAGCGGATTAGCAACAGCACGCCTGCTGCACCTAATGGGACTAATATATGTCTTTTAGCCTTAAAAATATTTACCGATCGGGCACGAGCTGCCAAGGACATCAGAAAGATGTTTTTAACAAAACGGTCACGTTCTCTCGGCAACCAGCGGAGGCAAACTCAGCCAGTGCCAGGGGAGCGGCCGGTTTGGGGGGAAAAGCAGCCCCGGGGGAGGGGTGGGACAAAACGGTCACGTTCTCTCGGCAACCAGCGGAGGCAAACTCAGCCAGTGCCAGGGGAGCGGCCGGTTTGGGGGGAAAAGCAGCCCCGGGGGAGGGGTGGGGGATGATGACGGCATCCAGGAGGTACAAACACGAGGGGCTGCGGGTGAGCAGCGCCGGGCACCGGGACGGGGATGGAGAG
>NW_009649114.1:727550-735678 GCF_000708025.1 Charadrius vociferus
GGCCGCTCGGGAGTGGCTCCTCGGGGGTGGCTTCGCCCGCGTCCCGGGGGTGCGGAGGCAAAAGCGCGGGGCTGTGGGGACGGGGAGCCGGGACAGACCAGGTGAGTTCGCCGGAACCCGCCGCGGACACTCGGCCGGTGAGTTGCGGTGCTACCGGCCGTTTTCGATCAGGATACCGTGCTGCTGGGGAAAACGAGCGTGATCCCTACTAGTAACAACAGTGCAGCCATGTTGTTCTGTTTTAGGAGCATCATCTTTAACTCCCACCTGCCTGTTTCTCTCAATTCTTCCTCCTTCTGTGTTTGACAGGCGATACTCTGATAGTTGAAGAGGATACGTCCAAACCCAAGGCTGACTCGCCCGTAGTCGCAAAAAGAGTGATGTCTAACTCAGTGAGGGAAGCCGTGCCTGTGCTCGCGAGGAGGGTGGTCCCGGCAGATAACTCCTGTCTCTTCACCAGCGTGTACTATGTGGTGGAGGGAGGCGTTTACGACCCGGGTTGTGCCCCAGAGATGCGCAGCCTTATAGCCCAGATAGTAGCAAGTGATCCTGAATCTTACTGTGAGGCAGTTCTAGGGAAAACTAACAGGGAGTATTGCGACTGGATCAGAAGAGAAGAGACTTGGGGAGGCGCCATCGAAGTGTCCATTTTATCCAAATTTTACCAGTGTGAAATCTGTGTGGTGGACACACAGACAGTCAGAATCGACCGTTTTGGGGAAGATGCCAGTTACACTAAGCGGGTCCTTTTAATTTATGATGGGATTCATTACGATCCACTTGAGCGTAAAATCCCCGACTCGGACATTCCTCCCCAGACCATTTTCTCCACAACTGATGATATTGTTCTTGCGCAAGCGTTGGAGCTGGCGGATGAAGCCAGACGGAAGAGGCAGTTTACCGATGTGAATCGCTTTACGCTGAGGTGCATGGTGTGCCAGAAGGGACTAACTGGACAAGTGGAAGCCAGAGAACACGCCAAGGAGACTGGACACACCAACTTCGGAGAAGTGTGACATCTACATGAGGAGGGTTACAGCAACTACCTCACCGATCCAGAATAAAATTCTGGATTTCCAGATAAGCTGTATGTAATCATAAAATTCCGTTCACAAAGCTTGAAAAGCATATTAACTTAATGATGGCCAAGACGCACAGGTTTGTTATGGTTAGTGACTTTTCCAGTGGGTTTGGAGTAGGTATCTTCTCGCATGCTAATTTATAGTACTTTGGCAGGTGGTATACACTGGCAGCTAAAACTTGATTTCTGATATAATCTTCTCTTTGTGTACGTGATCTGAGCGGACATACAAAATCAGGCTTGTTCAACGCTAGCATAAAATCTAGCCTCTAAGTTGCTGAATTAATCTCTCTGTATTATGTTTTCAGGGTATTTAAATTAATCTAAGGGTTTGGGAAACACACGTATCAGCATTACTTATACTAAGAATTACACTGCGCACAGGAGCAGTTCTTGCAGGGGAAACTGCTCATGTGGTGCACAATTTTTTAATGGAAAGAGCGTCTCCAAAGCTGCCCTATACTCTGTTACCATCAGAAGTAGACTGTATTGTTTGTGTGAAGTCATGGCTTTAGAGAAAGAAATGGCCTCTGAGCTTTAAGATAGCCTTCTTTAAATTAATGAGTAGATGGTTAAGTGTTGAATAAACTTATTAATCCTCCGTAGGTAGTTTTTAGTTGCTTGAAAAAAAACCTATCAACCCCCTGGTGTTTACACTGCATCAGACATAGGCATGTTTCTTGAAATACTTTGGATTCTTCTTCATAATAGTATCTGAAATTCTGGCAAGAGGGAAATACAGTAATTAGGGAAGTGACTTAGTTTGCGTCTGCTAAATACATTTAAGCAGACTTTACTTGGGTATGGCCGATGTCATGGCCACAGTGTTACTAAGCTGTACCAGATTCCAAATACTGTAAATTAGCACTTTAAGGTATAGTTCTCACTCTGCCGGTAAAAAGTTTTGCCCTTTTTAGAAGGACAGAGTGCTAACCCAGAAGGGAGGCTTGAAGTTGCTTCATCTGCATTCTGCCTTAATGTGTTTGATTTGTCACCGATGACTGTTCAGTAGCAAGACTTTAATTCTGATAATGAAGGGTGCAGTTTAATTTTCAGAACAAAATAAGCTGCGTAAACTGCCCTACTTCTCGTACTGTTCAGAATCAGGGAAGTTGAAATTGGTTTAATATCTCTTAACCTCACAGCAGGGTTGTGAGGCTTAACAGTAAGTGCTTTTGAGGTCTTTTAAAAGGTGCTGTAAAGGTGCATATTACTGAAAGGGATTTTTTTTTGTCTTTGAAATGCCTGCAACACATACTTGTTTTATTGAATTATTTTAAAATATTCTTAGCCTGCTATTCTTCTGTTACTCTGTTTTGAATTGCCTTCCTTGCACTTTTACAAATGGGGAGCAAGAACGTGCGTCTTGAGACTGAGGCAGAAATAAACCCGCTTTCCAAGTGGAACCTAAGATCTAGTTTTAAAGGCCTCCATTCATTATGGCACCTGGCTAAACTCCTGGTGCAGCAAAAACTTATTTTCTAGAAAAAGCACGTTTCACTGAAGTTCTCAGCAGAGGCTCCTAGTTGGAGCTCGACATATAGGAGGGTCTTACTGAAAATGGAACATAATTACATAAGTTAGTGCTTTGCTGAATTGAGGCATGAATAATTCAGTATAAAGAATAGAATCACCAAGAGCACTATGGACCTTTTAAATTCAGTATTAAAATACACATTAGCACTGTTGGGAGTTTCCTATAGAAAGCCACTTAGCTTCCAGTGTTAAACCCCACTTTGCTTTTAGCCTATCATTAGGAAAAAAAAAAAAACAAACCACACCACACCACAACCCAACATTAAAACCAGCCCTCTAGAAGCTGATGCTTATAAACCTAAAGAAATACCTGACAGTTCAAAGGAACTTGAAGATTACACTGTGTTATAACTACTTGAGATGAAATACTGTCTAGGAACGAGACCAAGAGACTGTCAACCTGAAGTCGTGTTCTCAGCTTTCACACTGAAGAGGTGAGACGCCGTGGACAAGGAGCTGAGCCTCACCATTTGCCATCTGTAAAATGGACATCATACCTACCTCAGAGAGGTGCGCGAGGTGGCTGTCTTTGGGTGTCTTTGAAACAGAAGTGGAAATACATATTTATTGTCTGCCATGTTTGCAAATGCATTGATTTTGGGGAGCAACACTTAGATTTTAGCTTTGTATCCTGAATGGATTTCTGAAAGTGTGTAAAAATATTTTTTTGGTATTTCTCAGTTATAGTATTTTTAAAATTAGCTTATTTAATCCAGAGTGTTTAGCTTTGCTATATCACGTTTGCATTGGAAATCTGCTAACCGAGAATCAGTTCCATTTGAGGGAGATGTGTCAATATCACTGCTTGGATGTTTTCTTTCATTGCCTAGAAAATAAAATCTTTAGTTATAAAATGTCTACTGAACTGCTGTAATTTGTCTTTGTCGTCTTTGTAAAAGTTGGTACTGTTACGCGCTGACAAACTTTCAAAGAGCAAGTGACCTGTGGGACTGACCGTGAGTCGGAAAGCCTTATGTGATTCCCCTAAACTCTCCCAAACAGAAAGTACCCACGTTATTTAAAATGTAAGATACGGATACATTTAAAGTAGAACTCCCTTTCTTTTGTAAATGTTTGGGGTTTTTTTCACTATCTTTTTATCAGCATTTGCCATCCCTTAATGATACAATTACGGGAGTACCACGAAAATGGCATCCTGGTACAAGCAGGAGGAGCCGCTGAACATCACTAATACATTTGCACTGGACTGTTGGTAATTACACAGCAAGATGTTAGTTACAGATATTTTAAGAGAGGTGGTGTGGGACACAGGCTCAGGGACTGGTGGGGGATGGTGTCACCTGCCCAGACCAGTCCAGAAAGCCTGTAAGATACTAAGATACGGGCTTGTGTCCTTACTGTCACTCATTCCCATTCCCATTTAAAATGAGCACTCATTTCCGTGCTGAATACCGCAGCACAGAGTAACTAAATGTGCCCTGGAAACTGAAATCATTGCCTCGAAGCTGTGCTTACTAAAAGCTGGGTTATGGGTATTGTTTTACCGATCTATGCAGTTCTGGATCTTTAATTAAAGAATTCTGGTTTCCTGGTGCCAGTCTGGCCATTTCACCAGCACGGAATTCCTTCTTTAATTAAAGAAGAGCCTCACAGACTCTAATCGTGTGGCCTTTCACATACGTGTTATATTGTATGAAGCGATACGCATCCTGTGGTTGTAACAGCACTTTAAAAGCTTGTCCAAGTTTACACGTCGAGCAGATGTTGAGCAAGAACTTTCCCCACTGTGGGCAGTGCGTGTTCCCATCCAGTAAAATGAGCGGTGTTAGCAAAGGTCTTAGTTACCAATGTAATTTGGTGGTACAGCGCTCGGGTTTGTGTATCATCAGCACAGATCAGTTGCTATAACATATTTCCTTGAACACATGCCCCGAATTGCGAAAGTTGTTGATGCACCAATAAACGTGAGTGATGCATGCATGCTCGGTCAGTGTCACCTGTGCCTCAGTTCTTGAATTTCAGGTTTGGGCCCTATTCGCTGTTTTCTAGGTCTTCGCATCGATGCAATGCAGCCTTTGAGCGGTTTCCCTCTGCTTTCCCTTCGTCTCGTTCCCTTTTTCCCCTTGATGCTAAGAGACAGTCGTGGCGAGAGAGGGACACGGCCTCGCAACCTGCTCAGGAGGAAGTTTCTTCACTCACAACTTGTTCAACAATAACTTTTTTTTTTTAATAGTAAAATATTTTCTCTGTGTAATTAGAGTAGGTATCAAGAGGAAAAACTGTAAGGAGAGTTTTACATACCTCCAGAAGCAAAAAAAAAAAAAATTTTAGCTTGCTATTTTAAAAATTACAACTCTTTATCATACAAATTAAATGTCTGCCTGCATTTTAAATCCAGCTATGCATCCAGCTGAAGAGCTGCCATCGGGTTTTGCTCTGCTCGGGACTGGGCAGAATGAAGTTACTTCAAACTGACTAAAATCAGTATTGCTTTCTCGCTCCTCTGAGCGTGAGCACCAGAATGGTCTCTGTAACAAAAGACTGCAATAGGGGAGTTAACAAAATTAGGTTGTCCGAGATTGCAGTGTCCTTGTCTATTACTTATAATTAAAGCCTTGGGGAATTGTCTTATACCTTGAGAGCTGACTCCTCATTTCTGGTGAAGAGTTAATGCTAAATGGAAACAGATCACCTCAGTTCTCTACCTCCTTTCTGTAAAATAGGGATCATAAATAGGGTTCCTTGCTCAGTTCCCAGCCATATTAAGATTTAATTATTTCTCTGAACTGCTGTGTAACACTACATATTAACTCCCCGGTATTTTTCATAATTGATTTGTCAGCATACATGCTGTACATACAATTTGGTCTAAGGAAAGTGTCCAACAGTCCTACAGAGTCAAATAAATGTCATTACGTTAACAGGTATCTTATCGGTGACGCCGTGTGGATGCGTTTCCTCCAGGGCCGGGACTGAATCATTTGCACTTTTTTGTTTATGAACAGGGTGAGGCACAACGGGTCTGTTAACATGCCAAAGTCCTTTCACAGCATTGTGTAGTTTTCTCTGCATCATTTGACTACTTGCATATACTTCATGCCGTATATATGAAATCACGCTTTATTTTGGGTTGTAGCTATTTATATTCATTGGAGGAAGAGGAACGTGGAAAAAGAACAGGTTCTTTCCGGGCATCTGATTCAGAGAAGCTCAAGACTTCTCTTAATGGATCATGACATTTTCCTGACCCACACACAGCCCCGCAGGCAGCAAGCTTTACCTATTTTACTGCACGGATTTATGTCCTTGTGCTGCCAGCCCGGTGCTCGCGGGCTGCAGCCACCCTGTCCCACAGCGGTCGCTCATTCACACTGCGTTTCCACGTACAATAAAAAAATACCCCTGGGTTTGATTCACTCCCCCTCTTAGGGCAGTCTCAGAATGAAGTGCAAGGCGACGAACCCAGCGTGACTCAGACAGCCTTCAAATCGCTTCCCCCGTCCAGCACGACACCAGAAGCGCCCGCCCCAAATCCTGCGCTCGGCGCTGCAGATGCCGCCTGCCGCGATGCCCGGGCAGTGGCCGGGGCTGCTGCTCCGCATCCCTCACCTCTGCTGCCGGGCAGCGGGGGTCCCTGCGGCTCCCTGCGGCTCCCGGCAGCCTCTGCCCTCGGGATTTGCTCTGCAGCGGACACGTTCCCTTTCCCAACAGGGCACAGCCAGAGCTCCGCAAGGCTGGTGGGAACCTCTGCGCTTCCCGCCCCATCCGCTTCCTCTCCATCCTACCACGGCTTTAAATAACTGATGTTTCCACTTCCCTGTTCTGTGTAGCAGGGAACGCACGTTGCAACACAGCCTCCTTCTAAAAAAAAAACAATAAAAATAAAATCGTTGAAGCATGAAAACTTGGCTGAATCTGGCAGCTGTGTCAGTTCTGGAAGTTTGCTGCAGGGTTTGTGCTCAGATGTGTACTCGGTGAGGAGCACCTCGCCGAGCAGACACAAGTCTATGCCGTGTGTGGAGGAGAGCAGTGGCCTAAGCGCTGTTTATCAGAGGGAAAAACTGTAATTTTACTAGGCGAGCCCAAAGTCGGGGTAATAACAAGTCACTGCAGTTCTTTCATCTGTTTCTGCAGCCCCACATGGGCAGATCGGGTGCGGGGGGTCGGTGTCACCAGTGCTGCACTGGGCGCTGCAGATGGAGTAACTGGGCTCTCCTTTCCCTTCCCCCCAGGGAGCGGCAGCAGAGTGGTACCCCGTCCTCGGAGGAGGGGATGCTGCCGAAGGAAATGCCCCGGCAGCAGTTTCCGGGAAGGTGTCGGTGTGAGTGAGGAGGGCGCTGAGGGGAAGAGGAGTGTGATGGGTGTCTCAGGGGCTTTCTTTTTCCCCAGGCTCGAGGACTCAACCTCAAGCTGCCTCGTGAAGAGAAGGGATTCCAGCAAAGAGAAGGGATTCCAGCAAAGAGAAGGGATTCCAGCATTAGAGAGAAAGGGAATGAACCTGCAGAGGGGCTCAGCGCCCGCAGGGAAGGATGCCCGGAGGGGCGATGGGGAGCTGCAGCCGGGCAGTATGTGCAGAAGAGGCCACAGAGCACGCGTGACCTTGGCACCCCCTCCTCCAACATGCAAATAAAGCTTAGTGGTGAAACTTCCCTTCTAAAATGGCTTTTTACCCGTCTTTACAAGAATGTCAGAGTGTACAGCAGCAGGCGGCAAACTTCTGGTCTCTGGCAAAGTTCTGGCGATATGCAAGTACGTACCTGTTCTGGTAACGATCTGTGTTTTTAGAGCTGAGCAGGAACCGGGTCCTGCCCTGAGCTGAGGGACCTCGTGCACAAAACCACCCAAGAGAATAAACCTGTTGTGGGGTAATGCCTTCAGCAGCGCAGGGCGCAAACACCTAGCAAAGGACTTAATTATTATGTACCAAAGCGCTTTGGTCAGGGCTGCGCGTTGGGCTCCTCCGCATGTCAGCGAGCAGCTATGCGGCAGAACAGGCTGCCGGATTAAGGAGTCTCCGGCGAAACCCGTGCTGAGGACTGCAGAGGACACCAGCCAAGCCGGGAAGTGAGTGAACTGGGTGGTACCGAGCAGAGCTGCCCGCAGCCTCCCGGGCACGGGGTGCCTGCGCTGCCTGCGCCTCTGCCTGCGCCTCTGCCTGCGCTGCCTGCACCGCGCCGGCTCGCGGCAAAGCTGCTACCGGCAGGGCTGCGAGAAAGCACGGCACGCAGGGACCCGGCTGCTTCAGGTTAGAGTGTGAAGGTGTTTTTGGGGGCTTGGCTGCGCGGGGACGGAGCCCGGCCCCGAGTCGCAGCCAACCTGCCTCGCATGAGGATGAGTTTCTCTCGCGCCGGCGCAGCGCGCTGCAGGTGAGGGAGAGGGGGGTCGCCTGCGAGCACCCACTCGCCGAGCGCCCGCACAGCCTTATCTCTGCCGGGGAGGTGAGTTAATGTGTAACCCGGCTCTGTTTGGTTAGCCCAGAAAAGCAAAGAAGTCCTGGGATAGGCACGGCCGGGACAAGGATCTGGGCAGCGTGGAGCGACGGAGGTCCCG
>NW_009649114.1:736032-738562 GCF_000708025.1 Charadrius vociferus
GGGACGGCCCCTGCGACCCCCCGGTTGTCTGCCGAGCCCGCCGGGTCGAAGCCCTTCGCCGGCAGCTGCACGGCAGAGGGGGTCCGGCTGCTCCACCTCCCGCAGCAAAGCGCTGAGGGTCTTTAACGCTGCTGGAGAGACGGGGCAGAACACTGGTAGTAGCACCGGGCTTAAAAGAAAGTAGCCTCTTCATATAAAGCAATTAGCATTAATTGCTACCCAGTGCCTCTTTGATGTTTGAGGGCTCAGCGAGCTCTGCAAAGGACAGTTATGGCAGCTGTCACAGCAGCCGCGCGAACCGGCCTTTTATTTTGGATTAAAAAATAGCTTCTTCTAAAAGCATTTTTATTGGGGGAAGATGTATACGCCACTGAAAAACAGCTTTTCCAATACCATGCTTTTCAGTTTAAACGCTCAGTCGTATTTTTAGTTTGCGGCTGAACTGCTGTGTTACTCAGCAGAAGGAAGGAACAGTAAAATCCTTCTGAATCACAAAAACCGGGATTTTTCGACACTGATTTTTTTTCCCCTTTCCTGAGTCGGATGAACGCGTTAGAGCCATAATTGCATCAGAGGACTAGTGGGCAGGAAAATGAACTTCTTGTTTCTGCGTAGATCCTCTCTGCAGCCTCCGACGAGCTCTGGGTGACCTTTGCCTCCCTGCGAGCCGGGGCTCGGCGGGTGCCAACCCCTGGGCAGCCGCTTTATGTGTCTGCAAACGCTGTTTGGACCGCAGCAAATTATTTCTTCCAAGGGCCTGGCGATGGCGGGCATCCTCGCAGAGGAACGAGCTCTGTCGACCCCGCTGGGTAGAGCTGGGCCAGGCTGCTCCCGCCGGCGGCTCCAGCTCTGGGGGTCAAGTTTGAGCAAGACTTTCGCTTCCCCAGGAGCGTTTTGCTCTCTCGAACTCGTGCGGGAGGCAGCGAGGAGCATTGCAGCAATCCTGACCAAGCAGGCGGTACCCTCTTACAGCCTGGAAAGAGGTTTATATTTCACGTTGCGAATATTCAGGTGCGCAGTAATACTGTGTGGCTTGCAGAAGCCTAAAAAAACCCCAACCTCAGCTGGTGTCTTTGCTTCCTGACAGTGAAAAACTCTGGCTATAAAGTTATCCAGATTCAAAGAATCGAGGGTACTGCTGTTCCAAACCCACCACTTACTGAAATGTATTTTAAGCAGCAAATAATGCAAAGCTGAGACCAAAATATTAAACTCCTCCTGCGCGGAAGGATTGGATCTGTCAGAGTGTGGGTGTTGAAATCTAATTTTTGCGGCATATTCCAATTACAAAGGAATTCTTTCAGGGTCTAACACTCAGAACAAGCAGCCGGTTCTGCTCGCTTATCGCTAGATCTAATTCCCTGATCCTGCTACAGAAGAAAAAAAAAAAAAAAATAAGCAGCAGTGTGTTCCGGCCAGAACCCAGCACAAAGAGCTCCTCTGTCTTCTGACGAGCAAATCCTCTTGCGTGGGTCTGTGTGTGTTGGGGGGTGTTTGTTTTGCCGCTCTCAGGAGCCTCCCCAGCCCAGTTCTCTCATAAGAACGGGCGGTGCGCGCGAAGAAAACATATAATTGGTGGTGGCAGTGAATTTTGGGAGGTTAATGCTTTACATCCAGAAGTAATTACGCCTTTTGTAGGCTGCTCAGCCTCTCCCCGCAGGCAGCAGAGCTCTCTTGGCCACACACCCCGTGAGCATAACTGTCCCCTCCGCCGCCCGGGACGGTGCCGCTGTCGGGAACCGCGACGGCAGGTTGTTTGTCAGGCGGCCGCGACCGCGTTCGGGTCCCACCGGTGTGGGCGGTACAGGCTGCATCCAGGAGAGCGGCAGAGATGCATTGCCACGAGGAGACGGGGGGAACCTCGGGGTGCTGCTTGCAACACCCCCGGGGTGGCCGGAGCCACGTCCCATCGCTGCAGAGCTCCCGGCGCTGCCCCGCTCCGTGCAGGCTGTGCCGGGCACGTGCCCCAGCGCACCCAGGGGTGCCCTCAAGGTCCAGGGCACCTCCCCGCGGCCACGGCACCTCCACGGCAGAGGAAGAAGGTCCCGGCAGAGCAAGGCTGTGACTAAAGAGCAGCGTTTTGGGTCAGCGTGCTTGGAAGTTTGCGAGCGCTTCGGCTGCGTGGTTGGGAACAGCGGAGGGAAGAGGTCCGGCTGGTCGGAGCGGGGCTGGGGCTTGTACTGGGGTGGGATCGCTGCTGCTGCCAAACTCCAAGGCTGAGCCGGGCTTACAGCTCCTTCCTTCGCTCGGGAACCACCTTATCCACACCTCCGAGATGATTAGATAACCACCAACGTGACATGGCCATGGGTAGGCAGTCCGGAGCTTGCTCTATTTCTTGTTCTGTTGGGGAAAACTTTAGTTCCAAGGATGCTTTTAAAAAAAGCCCAGCTGCCCCTTCCCTTGGAGAGAGCGGCCCAAGATGGAGCACGTTTGCATCCATCCAGCAGCTTCACAGCCCGCCTGCCCTCCCTCCGGCTGAGCCAGCGCGTTCGCATCGCCCCGGGGAGGGGGTCTCGCAGCTTAACGC
>NW_009649114.1:738673-740749 GCF_000708025.1 Charadrius vociferus
GTGGCAGGGGCTCAACTCGCCCCTCTCGGAGGCTGAGGAAGAATTTCGGTCGCATCTCTGCTCGAAACTGCTCTCCATCAGTGCTTTGGAAGCACCTGGGGGCCCTGATACAGCATCACGCTCAGGGCAGCGCAAGGACCAAATTAATTCCTGCCCCAAAGCACTCTCAGACTTCTCGTCCCGCCACCGGTGTGGCAGCAATCGGGAGCCTGAGCTCCTGCGAGGGCTCCTCGGGGAAATGATACCGAGAGCCCAGCGGTTCCGGCGTTGCCCGCAGATGCAGGGCAGATAGCGCAGGCACTGGGCAGGAGGAGCCTGGCGAGTTCCCCAGTGAGGGATCAGACCAGTTGGATAACTGGGTCAGACTGGCTCCAACAGGGGTGACTTCACCTGGAAAAGACAGCGAGCCGTACTCCTCCCGGCTGACAAGAGATTAATTTCCTAGTTAAGGCAGAGGTGAGTTTGGACCATGGGTGTAGATGTGTAATTTTTCACTATCTGTCCATTAAAGCCTGTTTGTCTCCAAACACCGATTCCAAGATTGATGGGCTAATTACATCCTGTCTGACTTGGAGCATAATTGATATGTGCAAGCGCAACGCGCAGTCCTGAACAGGTTTTCCACTTGATGTATTGCGAACCAGAACCAAACCCTCTGAAATTTATTAGGGATGGAAAAACTGGTTGCAATATTGCGCGGTAAAAGATTTGGATAGGTGTCTCTCTGCAAAACAGCTCCACCTTGGACAATTTCTCCTGGGTGCTTGCTGATCCGATGCACACTCCATCCTTTCCCGCACTGCAGATTTTTCATGATATATTGCGTGTGTCACCTTGTACCTTGGCACTCCCACAGCAATCATATCTCATGATATTTGAAACACAACAAAAATGGAACAGGATCTTGCTGGAGTATGAATGGGAGAACAAGGAGCGGGGCCACCACCCCCAGATAAGCCTTCAGTATTTATGGCGTTCAGACAAGATTCTAAGACTCAGCATTGCCCATCAGTACAGATGTCTGTACCTATAGACGACCCATTTTACCCATCTGCTCATCTTTCAAAGTAAACTAAAGCACTCAAAGCTAGAGGCCAAGTTTCCAAGTTAAAAATTACCCATCTTCTGATGCTTATAGTAGGGTAATATAAAAATGGCCTTAAGTGTATATAAATATTTATAGGAAGTTGTTTAGTTTTCTGTGGCTGTAAATACCAATTTTTGACTAGTCACTGGCCAAGTCTCCCGGCTGGGAGCTGTCACAGGTCCCTCCTTAACTGTCAGGGCTGTGAATGATAACACACCCGTGTCTCCTACCTGTACTGCTTTTTCCTTTTTCAGAGTGATAACAGTTATGACTACTTATCTGTGGAAGAGAAGGAGTGTTTGATGTTCTTAGAAGAGACTATTGGCTCCCTGGATGCAGAAGCAGACAGCGGGGTCTCTACCGATGAGACCGACCACGTGGAGCCCTCCAAGCTGCCCAGGACGTGGCCTAAGAGAGACGCCGTTCCCCAGGGTAAGCCGGACAGACGCGCTCCAGCCTTGTTGGCGAAGGGACTTTCACGCTGGGCTGCGTCTCCTTGGCAGGCAGGGAGGGAGCATGGCCCCGGTAAGCTAAAGCCGACTGGTTTTCGTCACTCGCCGGAGAGCGGTGGCTGCGGGCAGCGGGGTAGGTAGGGCACCAACTGCATTTTCCCAGTTCTCACACGCAGGAGCTGCCGGCAGCTTCCTGGCGAGGTCAGCAGAAGCGCAGGGCAGAGCATCTTTGCTCACGCTCCAAACAGGCTTACACACGTTAACAAGGCTCCTCGTTCACCGTGTGCATTGTCAGATCCAAAGTATCTGCCTTTCTTAGCAGTGACAGCGTGTAACCCAGGTCAGGGTAAACTCCCTGGGTGCAAGAACTCTGCCATGGCTGCACTGGTTCGTCAGGCATGGAGAAGTGGGGTTTGCACACAGGAAGGTGTCCTGCGTCCGTCTGCAGAACAGTGCTTGACTTCCCATCTCTCTCTTTGCCTAGATTTGGAAAATGGGGCTCCCCCTCTGAGTGTAGGTCAGCTGCGTGCAGCTGAA
>NW_009649114.1:740777-756615 GCF_000708025.1 Charadrius vociferus
GGTACGAGCACCTCTACCTTCTCAAGCTCGGCTCCGGCAGTGCTCCCAAGCCCAGGCTATTACAGTCTTCCAAGGAACATCACTGTAGCAAACGCACAAAGAGCGAATGGAGCTTCTGACAGCAAAGCGACTGTCTACGTGGTGGAGGACCCAGTGCCAGTAGATAAATCTTCACATGAGATAGCCAAGGAGTACGGGCTTGACCAAGCCAACGCAAGAAGCCAGATGAAGTCCCTGGAGTCTTTGATTATCCAACCTCCAGATCCCTTCCAGGATGACCTGGTGAGCCATGAGTGGTCACGGAGCAATTGCTCAGATGCCAAGAGGGAAACAGCCAAGGAGACCAAGACTTGGACTTCATGGGGCCAGCCAGAGAAATCCGTGTTGGAAGAGGCCCCTCAGGACCCAGATGCCAAGCGTGGGCCTCCAACTGCCCCCAAGCCACGGAAATTGCCACCAAATATTATCCTGAAAACCAGCAAAAACAGCCCAGTGCCCCTAGCAATGGAGCCTGGCCAGAAGGTAAAAGCACCACTGCCACCCTCGGCTGGCTCTCAGCCTGGCTCTGCCAGCAACGCTGCTGCTGAAAAGGCGAATTCGGGGCATCTCGACCCCAAGGAGAGGGAGAAAGCCCGGCGGGAGGCGTTGGAGAAGCTTGGACTCTCACAGGACAAGAGGGAGCCCAGCACCCACCTTCAACCTACCATGCAACCCCAACCAAGGGAGATGCCATTCCATGTCACCGGAGAGCCCGAGGTACGCCGTGGGGCAGCAGAGAGGTCGGTGCCGGGTATCCGGCAGATGAACTTCAAATCCAACACCCTGGAGCGCTCCGGCGTGGGGCTGAGCAGCTACATGGCCAACGCCAAGGAGCAGAGCGTCAAGACCAGCAGCTCCCTGGGCAAGATGTCCTTCATCGAGCGGCTCGCCCCGAGCTTCCTCAGGAGCAACCGCCCCCGGCCGACATCCCTCGTAGCAGGGAAGGACTTTGCTGCTCTGAAGGAGCCCGGGCAGGTGGAGCCGGAGAAGAGCAGCAAGCGGCGATCCCACCCGCTACAGAGCTTCCCCAAACCGTCCCGCTCCAGTGTCAGCGTGAAGATTTCCCCCAAGGGGGCGACAGATGAGAACCGTCGGGAGGCACTGAAGAAGCTGGGTCTGCTGAAGGAATAGCCCCACGAGCCACGGGGCTGCTGGAAAAGGGGCTTTTCATCCCAGATCCAGGTGCCTTCACTGCCTGTCCTCAGGCAGCACAACCATAAGCATCTTCTGCTGTGATCTCCTGCCCCCGCATCTCGGGAGCGGTACCACCAGAGGTATTCGGAGCTTAACACCAAATAAAGTAACGCCCCATGTACATAATATTTTGTATATAGCAAGTGTGTATGAGCTATTTATATAAAGCATCACTCAGCATGTGGATGGGGCATATTCTCCTATGAGGTCTTTAATGCATTTGGGAATTCATCGCAAGAGGGAAGCCATGGAATTGGGGGTTTGGCTTATTTTAAAAGGGGTTGCCTGTGGATAAAGCCTCTCTGGGAAAAACCGCAGGACTCTGCTGCTCCTTTAGGATTTTGTGGTTTGTTTTGGTCTTTTTTTTTTTTTTTCTTTTTTTTTTTTAAACTTTTTCAAAGCCTCTGAGGCCTGAACGCTCACCTGCCCCATGCCAGCACCTCCCAAAAGCCACCACTGCCACATACAGAACTGTCAGACCGAGGGGGCTGGTGGGGGCTCAGCAATGCTCCCCCCATGCACGAGTGCTCCTCGCACAGCGCCGGCAGGGGAGAGGCTGCGCGGGCGTCCCGCTGCCTCCTCTCTCATCCACCCCTGACCACCACCAGGGTATAGCGCTCAGAAGATGCACAAGCATCAACGTGCAACGTGAAGTAACAGTTAAGAAGCAACAGACTGTGTTTTGGCAGCAAAACCACAAATGCTGCCCCAAACGAGAGAGATGCAAGTCTGGGACAACACCATGTCATTCCCTTTCAAACTCTCCTCGCATCTTTCAGACGCGGCTGATGCTGTCAACGCTTATGCTGCGCACCTTTTATAACAAAGGTGGTTTATTTCTGTAATAAACTTGTATATGGTCAGAAAATGACTGTGTAGTGCAGATTTATGTTGGAGTTAAAGCTATGGTAAAGCTAAATAATAAGTTTTAACCTTCAGTATGTCTTGACCCGGAGAGTGAGAGTGACGCAGAGAGCAGCCGGGCGTTGCAAATGATGAGGTCTGAACCAGAGACTTGGGCCTCCCGCAGCCCAGGACCCACACGAGATGGGATTTTGCCCAAGTGCCTCCAATACAATAAGCAGATGCAAAGTCTTCCATGGCACTGCCAGACTGGGATGGGTGTAATGGGACCTGCCATGGGTCCAGTCAGTCCCCGCCAACCTGCACCATCTCCTGGCTCTGTGGGGACATCTCCCCCAGCAGCCGTCTGAGTTGAAAAGCCGCACTAACAGCTTAACTTGAAAGGATCGTTTTATTTCCTTTACCAAAAAAATCTCTCCTGCAATCCTGGCTTTCAGTGTTAGACATCTAGAGAGAGACTCTGCTAATAAAGCAACCGCTTTTGTTCCTAACAGGCAATTTAATTCCAAACCGATGCAGGCTTTCTTTAGAGAGAGGGGCTGACCCGCGGAGGCAATTGCACTAAACAATTTACTGACGTTAATTAACTGCTCGCAGCATTAAGATAAAGTTGCCCTCAGTTGTTTTCATCGCCGACCTTGCAGTACAATCAGCTTTTCAAGACAGCGTTGTGAATACCAAACAGGCTCATACTGACAAAACCCAGAGCCGGGCTTCCCCCTCCTCCCCAAACAGGCACCGGCAGAGCGTTGGGTTTGCGTGGAGAGGAGGGGAGGGCATCCTTCCGAAAAAGCTGCTCCAAACCCCCACATAATGAAGGTGTGGGCATGTGGCGGGAATAGTACTGACCCACATAAAGAATCCAAGGAATGCGGGAAAACGATGCCTGATCAGCTGCACTTCGTGAAAGCAGGGGAAACGCTTGTTTGTAGCTAAGCAATTAACTAAATTAGTCGGGGGCTGGCCGGCAGTAATGCAAACCTGTACACACCAGGGAGGAACCGAGGAGAAGCCGCATGGGATAAGGTCTGACCGAAAACTCGGCAGGTTGCTCCGCACACACCGTGTTGCACATACAGTGCCTCCAAAAGGCGGACGGAGACGGGAAGGTCGTTGCCCCCCCCCAGCCCGAGCCCAGCGCCCCTTTTCCAGCCTGGAGCTGGGCGGGCAGTGGCCGGGCAGGACTGGTGAGCCGCGGGGACAACCACAGCCCCAGAGCCCCTTGGCCACCACTCGGGGATGGCTGTAAGCCCATCCTGGCTAGGGAGGCAGCTCTGCCACGTGCCTGGGGCATCACCAGCGGTTTAAGGGGTTGGGGGTGTGGGGGGGGAGGGTTAGGCAGGATTAAGGTTGTTTGCAGCGAGAGCCGTCCCCGTATGAGCGGGTCACATTAAACACAGCCAGAGCTGAGGTCCCCTCCCTGTGCCACCCGGTCCACGTGGCCTCGGGAAGGTGCCTCTGGGCTAACGTGTGGCCGAGGAGCACGGGGGCTGCTCTGCGCTTACAAACCTCACGTCCACGCCACGGGTGTTCACGTCCACGCCGCCCTCCTCCCCATCCGCCTGCGTGTGCCCGGGGCCACACGGCAGAAGCCAGAGGCAGAAGGAGCAGCTTGGTTTTAGGAAGTCTCCCCCGGATGCTGCAAAAAGCTCCGGGGAGCTGAGAGGCGGCCGTGTCCCCCGGCGAGCGCAGGATCCACCCAGCCGCAGCAGGGCTTGACGCCGGGTGGCACCGAGCAGAGCCGTGTGTCTGCTCTTGTGGAAGGTCCCAGCCTGGGAGCCACACAGCCCGTGGGGGAAAAACACCTTCATTTCTAATGGCTGCAAACGTATCTAGCCTGTAAAAAGTCATATTTTGCTCTCAGGATTACACAGCAACGCCTGCTTTTGAAGCGGGGCTTGGCCACGGTGAGCGATTCAGCCCAGAAGACCCAACAGCAGCAGAAGCGCTTCACCCCATGGAAAGGCAGAGAGATCGGGAGTTCACTCCCAGAGGAATGTCCCTGATCTCCTGAGGCTGTTTTTTTAATTTTTTCTCTTTGGTTTCCATTTCGTACCAACCAGGCCATGTGCACATCTCCTGTTAATGAACATCACTCCACCCCGTCGCAGCTCAATAAACAATCCTTGACAGTGAGATTTCTGCTAGGGAGTCTAATCAAAACTTCATGCTTGGCACATATGTCACACTGTAGTACTCCCTGGTTTTGACTAAATAAGCCAAGGATTGGAAGAGAATACTTTGTTTCCAAAACAATCTGTTTTTAAGAAGAGTTAAGGTTCCGTTTCAGGCCAAAAATGCTTTGAGGGAGACCTTAATGCTCTTGTCCTTTCTCATTAGACAAAGAAGGTGAGATTACCTTTGAGACTGCAACAGGCACGTACCTACGTTATGCAAGTGATGTGCAGTAAGGCAGAGCATTAAGTGGCACAGTAATGGAATCCGCAGTAGATAAAAAGGAGTGGTCAGAGGAGAGGAGCATATGGATGAAAATGCACCATTAAACCACCCTCAGTTTCATTATACGAGGAAGGATGAGGAATGAAATAAACCGCCTACATATTGCTATTCCTGCTAACACTGCAAAGTCCACACAGGTTTTGAAGAGCGTGGAAAATTTGGTCCTGGCAAACTTATCCACGGGTGCCAGCTCAGTTTTCTGTCTTTATGATATTTCTACATGGTGGCAGTGGACAGGAGAGGGAAGACAGAGCTCTGCTCTCCCAGGAGGAGCCGGCAGCCCTGAAGGAAACAGCTTCTGTCTCAGAACAGAGAAATTTGATCTAGAAAGGCAACGGGCCACAAAAGATGGAGCTCCCAGAGATCTTGCAAGAGCTGGCGTCGCAGCGCTCGCCCCTTCACTCAGAGCTTCATCTTGCATCTCCCCCTCCTCTTCCACTCAGACTGTGCTCTCTCTGCCTTTAAAGTCAATTATTTGCACTTGAAAGTCTACAGCCCGAGGAGCGCAGCGCTGGGTGGGAACCTCTCCTGCTGCCTGTCTGCGCTCCAGCCCGCTCGCTCGCCGCCCGCCCCTTCCCACCGGCAGCGCCCGGTGTTCCCGCTCTGCGTTGGCAGGAGGAAGCGGGAAGCAGCATCGCTCCCGGCAGCCCTGCGTCCAGTCACCCAGATAATTGCTCCCCAGCTCCGGCCCGCTCCGTGCCGAGGCAGCAAGGACCACAGGGAGCACAGCTCTCCTGCTCGGATGTAACCCATAACCCACAGACTCAAAGGAGGAGATTTACCTTTGCCGGAGCCCGGTGGAGTCTCCAGCAATGAGCCGCTCCTCAGCCAAGCGCCCATGGGATCCCCACCACCCCTTGGTGTAGGAGCAGCCGAACCAGCCCCAGTTGGCAGACCGGCAGGAGCCTGGGCAGGGGCTGAGCCTCTCTTTTATGAGGGGGAAAGCTGGTGGGCAGGCAGACGAGCTATGGGCTGCGGCAGATGTGCTCCTCCAGCCCGCCGGTACCCGCACAGCTGATGTGGGGAGCTGCAGTGATGCTGCTCGTCCCCCAGAGAGGCAAGGGGAAGGCTGCTCCTGCCTATTAACGGCGTTTGGGGGTGCCCGGGAGGTGGACGGGAAAAAAGCAAGAACAGGACCAAAATCTACCTCCAGGTTCAGCCAAACTGCAGCTGCATTCCCGGGCTCTTGTCTGGGTACCTCAGAAAACAGACTTCATACTGCTTAATTCTGGGCATCATTTGCTTGATTTGTGCCTGGAAGGCGAAATGACAGCAGACCCCAGCCAAGAAAACAGCCATGAAGAGAGATCATAGTATTTCAGAAGTAACCTGAAGAGCTGTTAAATGCACCCTCAGTGCCTTAATGCAGATTATACAGACTGTGTTTATACAGTGCAACAGTGTTAGAAAAGACCCAAAGAAAACATTCAGCTTTGCATTTTGCATGGAGTATTCATCTTCTCCTTAACTATCAGTCCTGTACTGGCTCAGACATATCATTTCCATGTCTACATGAGCCTGTCAAGACCTACTATCCCAATTAAAAGCATCCCTGCACACATCTTTCATTACAAAGATCAAATTCAGCAGAAGTGGTTTGTTAAATTCTGTCAGTATCAAAGAACACCAGCTGTACTGGGCCACAGTCTCCAGGGGAAACTGGTTGTCTTAATAATCACCATTCTTACTGTGCAGCAGCTTCAGTGTGGGCGTCAGCAGGGAGCCCTGGGGCGGGTGTCCCGCAGGAGGTCGGGAGGTGGGTTGGCTACTGCTGGCCCCACGCATCTCCAGCTGGAGAACATGGCACCTGGGCTCACTCCAGCTCTGTGGGAGAGGACTGGAGATGTCAAAGGGTTTTCAGCCACGTGCCAGAGGGGTTTAGGCAATAGCTGGTATCTGAGACTCTGCCCTTTTCCGCCTCACCCGCAGATGGAGAAGGACCCTCTCCGACTCCAACTACTCCTCTACGAAGGAGGGATGACTCACGTGAGTCTGAGTTCTACTGAGGTCAACATCAAGAGTGGCCTGGGTGATGCCTGCCCGTGCTCAGGACAACCTACTGCAGGATTTGACACAATATACTCTGCATTTCCCTCCATTACCTTTTTTTTCCCCCCAGTTCTTTGTTTCCAACGGAATTTTGAAAGAAGAAAAGCAGCCGTACCCCCAAACCTTGCCACTGCCGCTCCCGTGTGTGCGGTGCTTGGCACTGGGGAACTAGCAACCTGCGGACGCAGAAAAGCCAGACAGCAAAGCTGAGCTCCACCAAACTCATTCAAGCCTTTTACTGCAGACTCCTGCTGTGTCCAACCCACCAGGGTTTTCCCTGGGTTGCGTTTGTTTTCTTTACTTGCCAGCGATGCAAATTTACCTGGTATCTTAAAACCAAAATAGAACCAATGTTCCTCCTTCCTGCTCTTAAAACCCACACTCTGCTCTGCCACAGCAACCACGGGTTTGGGCTCAGTGAGATGCTGGGTTGCCCTCGGTGGGGCAGAGGGGTGAGTACGCTCCTGCTTCCCCGAAACCTCAGCTGTTCTTTGTTTCCAACTGTTCTTTCACTTAGAAGTCCAAGCAAGAGACAGAAAGGGTCACTGTTGTTCCTCGCACGGGGGTTTATGCGCAGTGATAACACACGCAGCTCCTGCCCAGAGCGCTGCGCTAACTCGGGTGTAATCATTAACTCCTACGGGCACTGCGGAGCAAGCAGGGGTCGTTATGATTTATTAATAACCATTCTGACTGCAGACGAGCTGTGCTGGGTTGCTGGCAACAACCTCCACAACCGTGCATTGGTAAAACACGTGGGCCGTGAGCGCCGGCGTGATGCCCGGTGCTGCATGGTGCTGCCGTGCCACGCGCTTGGGGATGCGATTGACCGGCCAGCACGTTCTCGTTACAGGAGGGAGGAGAAATGTCTTCAATAAGAATAGCCAAGAAGAATAAATGCTGTAACGTGTCTGAAAGTTAACTCTGCTTTAGCAGTCGGAGAAGGTGACAGGCAGCGGGACTCCCCCAGGAGGGGTCTTTTCCACATGCTGTTTCCCTGCCGGAGCCATCCTCCTCGCTGCTACCTGCCTGCTCTTCCCAGCTGTTTGTCAACGATGCTGAGAAAATGGCCCTTGTTGCTACCAGCACTGCTGCCCCCGCTGAATTTATCTGCTTTTTTGTTGTTGTTTAAAGGAGCTTGGGTCAGCAGATGTCCCCGCTCCAAAAGCCGGGTTCAGCTTGGGACAACCAGAGACCTTCTGCAGAGAACCAAGATGAGTGTTCCCACCCTGCTTGGGCGAGGACGCAGTGCGCGGTGCCGCTGCGGGAAAGGTGGCTTGTTACTATCCCTTCAAATTAGCTCTGTCAAAGGCCATCTGCCTCCACCCAAAATCTCTTGCCACCTCATTGCTCTTCAGAGCAACTCAGGATGAGCCCGACTGGCTCCTCTCCGGAGAGCTCGTTTGACAGCAATCCCGCTGCGCCTGTCGCTGCCTTTGATCTCTCCCTGCTGAGGCAGGAGGTCCCCTCCTAAAACATGTCTTTTCGTGGCACGGGTTGCCTTTTTCTCCTCATTCTTCAGTGATTCTGCTCCTTTCTATCTGCACACGGGCTATAGCATTTACTGAGGAGCCCAGGGGATGCCAGACCCCAGCGGCTCGCTGCCTGGGGGCAGCAGGTTTGGTGCACCCCTGCGATGTCCTTCGGACATCGCAGGGGTGCACCAAACCTGCTGCCCCCAGGCAGCGAGCATCACACGGCTGCACAAAACCCCCTGCCCCCAGGCAAGAAGCCGCTGGGATCTGGCATCCCCCCCGTCCTCGCAGCAAGCGACACGCTGGCACGAGTGGAACGGTGATGGGGAAGGGGAGAGTGAGCCCCAGCAGTGACGTGCCACCAGACCATACGCTCCTCGTGCCCACCCTTAACCAGCCGGCAGTGGGATGCTGCCCCTTTTGCCTTCAGCCCCTCCTGCCCTGCTGGGTTCCCTGGTGTCCTTCCCTCCCGTCCAGATGTGCTCATTTATTTTCCCTTTTTCTTCCAGCTGCTGGCTGAGCGATGGCTTGTGCCCTTTTCAATACTGTGAAGGAAATGCAGAGCTGGAGCCAGGTCCCACCTTGTACCCAGAAAGTTAATCATAGAATTGTCTAGGTTGGAAGAGACCCTCGGGATCATCGAGTCCAACCATCTCCCCTACACCATATCCCCCAACACCACATCTAAACATCTCTTAAACACATCCAGGGATGGTGACTCAACCACCTCCCCGGGCAGCCTATTCCAATGCCCAGTTCTGGAATCTGCAATCCAAATGAAAAACAACAAAAATAACTTGCGAGCAGAGCCGCTTTCCAGCTGTGGCCTGGGGACTGCCGGGTGTCCCCCCCCGCTAACAGACCCCCCCAAAACAACAAACCCCAGCAGAAGGTGGCTCAGACTGCTCCTTCATGGGGACAGCAGGTCCGTGTCACCACCTCTGGTGACGGGCTGTGACACCGACATGGACACGGGGTGGCAGTGCGCACCCAGGGCTCAGGTGCCTTTGCAGGGATGGGGACACACACTGGGGATGGGGACACTGGGGACGGGGAGAAATGCTCAAGGGGCGCTGCTGAGGGGGGATTTCCAGCCCGGGAGCCTGTAGGTGCAAGGGGGAATGTGCTGCTGCTCTGCCTCGGGGCGCAGTGGGGTCAAACATCCCCTTACTATCAATTTAAGTCACAACTCATGCCCAGGGATGGTCCTTGTCCTGCAGCCCCCACCCAGCTCAGACCCGCACCCGGAGGCTGGCAGGGATGGGGACAAGGCAGAGCTGCCCACGCTCGCTCAGCGGAGGGGACTTCACCTTTCCCACTACTAAAGTCATAAAAATAGTTTAGGAAAAGCAAAGGGAAGCAGGATATGTGGTAATTAACCTACTACCGCAGTTAAAATGAATTATTAACATTGCTGCGGAGGTAGAGAAGCTTTGCCTTATCGGAAGCAATAAAACAATTAGGAGAACAACCTTTGAGCACGCAGAACACTTCTGAAGGCCGGTTCACAAATTTGCCCCCAGACCCTTTGGTGCATCGCCAGAGCTGAGGTCTCCCCACGTGGCCGCAGGTCCCCGGAGCAGTTAGTCTGCCTGTCCTCACCACCCCACCGCGGGTGTCAGCTTCACCCCCGTGGCAGCACGTGGGGTCCTGCGGTGACACTGCTGCCGGGCTTCACCCGTTGTCACCCAGGCGAGGAGAGCTGGGTGACCGGGCTGCTGGAGACCCCTCTTGCCCCAGGGTGAGGTCTTCCTGCAGGGAGAGGACAAGGACCACCAGCTCAGCTCTGGTCCTCAGCTCACCCCTGCAAACCCCTCTCTGCCTCGCAGAAGCGGCATCAGTTCTGCTTCTCCTTCGGGCCCTGAACGCAGATCTCTGAGCGGCGCCGGAAGGAGCTGCACCCCAAACCATCAGCTTACCCTCCAGCATCGCTCGGCAGGGTCTCACCGGGGAGGGGGTTTATCACGGGGTTCAGACTGAACATTTCAGCCGCATGGAGAAATGACACCGAGCAGTCTCAGGGGTTTCCCAGCATCAGTTTTGCCTATCACGTTCTATTGCGAATACAAGGGCAATCCTATTGCTTCGCTACTGATTGGGTAATAAATGTCTTTAGACAGATTAATTCTGCTGAAGCCTAATCAATATTGAGAAGTTTATTGCACAGGCTTAGTACAAAATAACAACAATTACTGCAATATAAGTAATCATATCATGATAAAGAGAGAACACTGCTTAACAGAGATTTATCTTCATCTGGGGGATTCCAAAGTGCTCCAATGATTGACTTAAACAAAACACAATCTGCCTTCAAAGCATGCCAGCACAGCCAGAGGGGAAGACAGGGACCTTTGGACCCCACCAGCACACCACTGGGTCACAACAAAGTCACGTCTATCACCTCTCCCGTGAGCGCTCTGAACCACACGCCACTTCTCACCAGCAAGGGTCACCCTGCAGACCCAGGGGACAGGCAGAGCGCTGGGACCAGCCCAGGGCGTTCTCAGAAGTGCCACCGGTAGATTTTCTTCAATCAATCATTTTTTATTTGAAGGAAAACCAGACCAAAGTCCCTCGCAATAACCCAACTGTTACTATGCCTACATAGTTTTGAAATCACTATCAGCGGATCTACACATCTCTCAATTAAGATTACTCGGGGAGTGCAAAGGGGAATTGCGTGTGCGAGGACAAACCACCCTCAGTTACATCTTCGGATCCTGCAAGGCACCGAGCAGGGATCCCACAGAACAAACTGGGATGGCTCGTGGTGAACGTGCCTCAAACATACCTGGGTTTTGGTTGTACCCGTGCAGAGCTCTGGGTTTGGTGGTGGATGATGTATTCCTCTGGCAACACAACCCACCAGCTGGCAAATTTTAAGGATGCGATGGTTAAAATGCAGCAAGATTAAATTTAGAGAGAAACTAACCACCAAAAAAAGTGACAACTTACCTAGTGAGCTTAAAGGTATTGTCAAGTAAAGACCACGTGCCTTCGCGATACACCGATTTGATTCCTCAACTTCGATCTATTCAGCCGATGGGCAATTTGGCTCAGTCAGGGGGTGCTGCAGCGCTCTGACGCGGCCACGATAACGGGAGAAATTAGTAACAGAGACTGCCTTCCTGGGAAGCACAGCAGGAGGGTGCGTGAGCGTTTATCCCTGTGGAGCTGGGCTGGTTTGTGCTTCTTGGCTAACAGACAAGCCGCGGGGGCCACCAGCGCCCTCAGCCTCCCGTTGCCAGTTCCTCCCACTTCCAGACCTCGCAGGGGGACTGGCACACGAGGGGGGGGAGACAACTGCAGCCACAGGGTGACTCTTGGGGCTGAAGCCCTCCGGCGGGGACTGGCGGTGCAAGAAAACGAACAAACCAACCAACCAACCCTGAAGCAGCAGCCTAAACATTCATCTTGTGGAACTGTGAAGGGTTCCCAGAGCTTTGCTGGTTGTGGAGGTGGAAGAGGCGCCTGAGCTGCCCCGCAGCGCAAGGCAGGGCTTGCGGGGAAGAGAAAGTCCAGGCTAAAAAAAAAAGCCGTATTTGTTGGTTAAGCAGCACTTGTCCCGGCACAGCCTCACCACGTGCTTCATTCTCCTTGCAGGGATTGTTCTATAACAGACTTTGAAGCACAAACCATCTTTCTGTCCTGTATTCATAAAAAGTACGGGACCAAAAGCCAGGCACGAGCTGGATGAAGCATTCGGGTTCATTCAAACCACAGAAGTCTGAGGAAACACACACAAAGTTCCTACTCTATGTGAAGTTCTTCCTCGAAGCGGTTCACTGGAAATAGCATTTTACTACCATTTAGAAATAGTTACTGTTAGAACTTTGCAAGTTGTCTGTAGAGCAGGGGAATTCCTCTCAAAATCTTGCCATTTCTGCTCCTGGCCTCTTCACTTCCCCCCTCTCCCCCCCTTCCATGATGTCACCCGCATTTAGGTGGCTAAAAATGACCATTTTTGGGTTCTGTACTCATTACATTGGTGGCACCTCTGCTATTCCTGTAAGTATTTTGACCATCTCCAGTCTGCTCAGCAATGCACATCTAGACTGAAGAAAAGTTTTAGTGCATCAATTTTTAAACTCTGGACATCAATATAGTAAAAAAAGAATTGAACATCAAGAGCTGAGCAAAGACTAAGTGAACTGCAAGCTGCAAAACCCACTTTATTAAAGTAAATGCAAACGGGAGGCAGAGCGGGAGAAAATTTCCAGTGCCAAAAGCATCCCGATCTAAGGTAGGTGATCCTCAATTTGACCTTAAAATATTATTGTTTGGAGTACAATGCTATTGTACAGCAATTGCATGAGCTACTTTGATGGATTTCACCTATGGTATGTAAGAGATCTGAAATGTAAAATAATTATTTCTATAGCAATAAACGTAGTATAACTCATGCTGATTTTTTTTTTTTAAAAAGGTAATGTGTTGTTGTTTTTTTTTTTTTTTTTTTTTTTTTCTTCTTTTTAAAGCTATACATTAGATTGCTGGCTTTTTTTTTTGCCAAGAACGCTTACAAAAATGATGTGGACAAGGTAAGCATTGAGACGAGCCCACAGAGAGAGACTCTGCCCAGTTCTGGCGCAGCGGCTCTCTCCCTGTGGATGGTGGCGGGATTAGGGATTAGTCAGACAGGGGCAGAAAACTGATCATATAAATATTTTCACAATACAAATGGAAATAAAGACAAGGAAAACCCCAACCATACATGGTTTACGTCTTAGTAAAGCCTGTGTGTCTGGGATTTATAATTGAAGCTCTTTCTTGTCACTTTCTGCTTTTTTTTAAAAAAAAAAAAAAAATATTTATTTTGTGCCTATATGCTGCTTAAAACAAACAACACAAAACACCTCCTTGCATAAAGCCTAAGATTAAATGAGATGAAAATTTAGCTGACGGCTCTGCCCTGCAGATAGGAAACCAAGTTCACTCTCCTGCATCAGCGCTCGCTCTACGGGGGCATCCTCACGCAGAGCCCGCGGAGAGATCGGGTACAGCACCTCAATAACCCAACTCCGCTGCAAGAGCGCACGTAGAGTAAGAAAGACCCACCTGGATGTGCTTTATTTTAGCTTCTGTCTAAACCACAAATTGTTTGCGACATGGGTCACCTGCCTGCTCCCAGAGCTTCCTGCACGTCACCGCTTCCTACCTGCAAATCACGCGTCGTCCAACACCAGCAGATGCTGCGGGTGACCCGGGAGAGGCAGTGTTAGTGCTGGAGGAGCGGGGCTAGGGCTCAGCTGGAGTTACCCGAGATAACTGGACTAGTTTTTCTCCTGGAAAAAGCGAGATCTCCTTGTTGGTGGCTGGAAAGCCCCACGTGGTGGTCGCAGCAGGAGCAGCTCTGAGGTTTTTTGTGAATACGCTGCTTGTTACTGCAGAGGGGGGGAAGGTGTGAACACGGAGGGTGTGAAGTAGTCATAAGTGATCTTAAAAGACAGCAGCTGGGTAAGCATGGCACCCACCTGCTAACGAGGCACTCACCTGCTAACGAGGCACTCACCTCCTAACGAGGCGAGGAGCTTGTGGACACCACATCTCTGTTGGTAAGGGACTGATGCTGGGGAGAATTGAGCACTAACGCCAGCCCAGAATCCCTCTGCCTGGGGAAAGGGCCTCATCCAGATGCTAACCTGAACATCGGGATCACATCGGCTGGGCCAGAACATGGTGGAATTTTGGCCTCCAGCCGGCAAATTGGCAACTGCTTCATTACTTTCAGCACGCTGGGACTTCTCCCTGTGTCCCTAGCCCAAAAATGAGGAAAAGAGGGAGTGCACTGGCTCAGCTGTAGTGGTGTACACCAGAAAAGATGAAATGAGTATAGAGATAATATTTTTCCTGATTTCTGGATGTAAATAAGGAATTCCAGCTCATAAGGACTTCTAGCTCTTCCAGGGCGTTTTTGTTAGCTCCTCGTAGCTCCAAGCCCTGCAGACTGGTGGGCATTACGGCACTGCATAAAACTCACCATTTTTGAACTGGCCACCCGCCCAACAAAGAGATTTTACACAATTTCAAGTCATCTGTCCAGTCTCTGTCCTGCTGCAATGAGGAAACTAGTGGGGCTCTGTTGAAGCCACCGCACAGTGTCAATCTACGCAGAGCGGGAGTGACCCGAACGTCTGTCTCGCTGTTTGCTGAGGACACTGAAAGCTGTTTTGCGCAGGCAGATGTGGTCGGCCAGCTGTGTGCGGAAACACACACATCTCCACAGCAGAGCTGCCTCCACTGCCTCGTACAAAGGGGAAAAAAATAAAGGGGAACCTGCCCGAAGAGGATGCTGTGCCAGCTGCACCACCGCCGCGCTGCAGCCTGTGCTGGAAGGGGAAGAGCGCGTTTCTGCAGTCCCGTCCTGCGGTTCCTATCAGCGGAGCAACGGCGAAGGGCAGAGCTGGGCGGGAGCGGAGTTATTTTGCAGATGGGGGGACGCACATCGTCCCCAACACCGGGTGTGCAAGCCACTGGTGCAAGGGCTGAGCCTATCTCGTGATGCGTTCTGGGGAGCATCAAGAAGATTGGGGGGTGCATCAAGCAGAGTGTGGCCAGCAGGTCAAGGGAGGTCATCCTCCCCCTCTGCTCTGCCCTGGGGAGGCCCCATCTGGAGCACTGTGTCCAGTTCGGGGCTCCCTGGGTCAAGAAGGACAGGGAACTGCTGGAGAGGGTCCAGCAAAGGGCTACGGAGATGCTGAGGGGACTGGAGCATCTCTCTGCTGAGGAGAGGCTGAGGGACGTGGGGCTGTTCAGTCTGGAGAAGAGAAGACTGAGGGGGGATCTTATCAACACTTATCAATCCCCAAAGGGAGGGTGCCAGGGGGATGGGAACAGTCTGTTCCCAGTGGTGCCCAGTGACAGGACAAGAGGGAACGGGCACAAAGGTGACCATGGGCAGTTCCATCTCCACCTGAGGAGGGCCTTCTCTGCTGTGAGGGCGGCAGAGCAGTGGCAGAGGCTGCCCAGAGAGGTGGGGGAGTCTCCCCCTCTGGAGCCATCCCAAACCCGCCTGGACGCCGTCCTGTGCCACTGCTGGAGGTGCCCCTGCTCTGGTGGGGGTGGGATGGGGGAGCTCCAGAGGGCCCTTCCAGCCCCCACCAGTCTGGGATGCTGTGATCTCCCCATCTCTGCAGCACGAAGGGGTGCAGAGCAGGCAAGCAGTGGGCTCCTGTGGGCAACCAGCCCAGGACGCTGCCACCAGCAGTAGCCGGCAGCTCGGCACTGCAGAGGGCGGGAATAGGGCTCACTATGGCATTGAGCTTCTGCCATTTCCTTCTTCATATTTCCTGCATGCTTTGAAGTGATTCCAACGCACTAACAAGTTTGAAATAAAGCACGTGATTTACACCTACTGAGGTTTTAACTGCAGTGGGGGTTAGGCAAATCTCAAACAAAGAATTTTAATAGAGGCTTTTTAGGATATAACACTGCAGTAATCAACAGTCAATTTTTAACTCAAACAAGGAAGTAATTCCCGTCTGAAACAGAGACACCCAAACACTGTTTCTGTTCAGATCTGAGAATAGATAACAACAATCTGTGCAAAGATAAATTGCAGGGAAGAAAAATAAAAAAGGAGGACAGACAATTGGGGTGTGGCAGGAGATGTTTGAGGATGTTGGCGTTCCTGAGACCTGCAGCATTTCCTATTGTTTCTTCTGCTGAAAAAAAAAAAAAAAAAAGCGTATTTCCACTGAAGTCACGCACACAAAGTTTTAGTTGCAGCCAACTGTCTTTGTAGACAGCAGCCCACA
>NW_009649114.1:757000-761715 GCF_000708025.1 Charadrius vociferus
GGTGGTTTACCTTGGCAGACCCCAGCCACAACCTCTCTCTTCTGTTTGATAACACAGACATCAGCAACATCCCGTACCCAACGCGAGGGTTTTTTTGAAGTTTGCCGAGCGAACACTGGTGAAGGCCGGCCATGGCGGTTCTCTTTCTCTTAGCAGCTTTGCTGCAAGGTGAGTCGCCGTCACACCAACCCTCCCGCCTGTTCAGCGACGAGAACAGGCAGAGCGGGAACTGGGGACGCAGGTACATCCCTGCCTGAATCCTCACTTGGACACGAGACACCTCCATCCGCAGAATGGAAACTGGTCAAACCTCCCCGCCCGCTGCAGAGCGCCAGTGGAGGCATGGTGAGAGCCGGGAAGGAGAATCCCAGCTGGGAAGGAGAATCCCGGCTCTCCACGGCTCGGCACTGCGGACAGCCCCTTGGGCCTGTGCAGGGAGAAGAAAGTTGCCAGATCAGGCAGAGTTTGCACATGCCAAAGGTTATTCTCAGATGTTTGCGGCTAACTGCTGCCCTTGGCATGTAGCTCCAGGCGGGACTGTCAGGGCTGGTGGGGGTCTGGGGCATCCCATAAGGGGCATCGAGGGTTTCCCCATCTGTGCCATGGCACAGGGCAGCGGCTCTGCACCATCAGTTATCCTCAAGTGGATAAGTGGCACTCAAGGAATGCAACACACCACATCCAAAATAAACTCGCAACTTTCTGAGCCACACGTCCCACTGGTGCCACTCACAATCATGCCCCTGACTCGAAGGAGCTGTGCTGGTTTTTGCCAGGCGAGGAGCCGGCTGTCTCTGAGTAACCAACTACCTCCGTTTCTTTCTTTCCTTCCTCATAAGAGTCAATCTCAAGTGCCTTGTACGGATCCAGGTTTCTGACAGGTGAGGTTGGAGGATCGGTCACCCATCAGTGCTTCTACTCCATCATGCCGGCCAACAAATACGACCGAAAATATTGGTGCAAAATAGCAGCAAGCGGAGTTTGCTACACCGTCATTTCTACAACCGGCTACACCTCAAAGGACTACGTGGGGCGAGTGTCTCTCAAGGACATCCCCGAGAATGGCACCTTCACAGTGATCGTGACAGAGCTGAAGAAGAGTGACACGGGGACCTACCGATGTGGCATCGGCACCACCAACAGAGACCTGTACATCAGCCTGAACCTGACGGTTTTGGCAGGTAGGATGCTGGCAGGGGAGAGGGGGGTCTCCGCTCCGCCGGCAGCCCGGCTCACAGGGGGCAGTCTGGGGCCGGATGCTGGAGCATCAGCGCACAGCAGGCACGTCAGCTTTTTCTACTCTGTGCTATACAGCAGTGAGGTATAAAAGTACCCAGATTTGGCCAAATCAGCTGTTCATGAATGTAAAAGGAAAGTCTCTCCTGCCCGGAGAGGGGCTCCGCGTTGGATGGTGCCTGCCATGCTCTCTCCCTACAGATGCTGGTGCGTTGGGGCCGACTGAACTCATCCGGGGGGAGCTCCGTGGCTCTGTCACGGTCCTGTGCCCACCGGGGGACACCCAAGGTGGCAAGAAGAGGTTCTGGTGCAAACTAGGGAGGACTGGCTGTGCTCTCATCGCCGACACCGACGGCTATGTGGGAAAGAGGTACCAAGGACGAATCTTTATCACCCCTCAGGAGAGCTCTGGAGCATTCAAAATCTTGATAAATGACTTAAAAAAGGAAGACTCGGGGCTGTACAGGTGTGGGAGAGGAAGGCTTAGCGATCAGCACCAGCAGCTGGTGGCTCTGCAGGTGACAGCAGGTAGGACGGGGCGCTGGGGGCTGCACGTGCCGCGCGGGTTCCTCGCAGCGCCGGATGAGGAGTATGGGATGCTAACGCGGTCCTCTCCAACCTGCAGCCTCCACCCTCCCCAGGAGACCAAAATTTCTGAGCGGCGCAGTCGGAGGCTCGCTGTCCTTGAAGTGCCACTATGATCCCCAGGGGAACTACGAGAAGAAGTATTTGTGCAGGTGGAAGGGAGCCAGCTGCTCGCTGCTCGTGGATGCGGACGGGTTTGTGCACGAGTCGTACAAAGGGCGAATACAAATCGCCAGCAGCGACCCAGAGAACGGGACTTACACGGTGGTGATGAGGCACCTGACAGAGGAGGATGAGGGATGGTACTGGTGCGGGGCTAAAAACGGGCACACAGAGCACACGTCCTCTGTGAAGCTGCGCATCCAGAAGGGTAGGTGGTGGGATGGCTTGGAACACAATAAAACTCTTTTCTGAAATCCTTCTTTCCCCTACTCCTTCGTGGGCACAAGGGGAATAGACTCACCTTTGTACTACACATAAATATAACAACATTACAAGAAAAAACAGCTACAGCTTTTGCCTTACCGTTATTGGCAAGTAACTGAGGTGATGGTAAAGGTTTTCAGATGCAGGGATGCAAGCTGAGCTTTCAGACGAAGTTTAGTTTGTTTCAATTATGTTATTGATTATTTATGATGCAAACCCCTAGCATACGACACCCCGATCCTAGCAAGTGCAGCACAGAGACGTGTGCTTTGCTCTGAAGATCAGCTGAAGGTTGTCTTGCAGTTTTAGGACCTGCCGGCTGTAAATACACAGACCCGTGTAACTGTTCAGCTGGCAAAGACAGAAATAGTGGGGTTAAAGTATGAACGTTTGCAAAGTATTAATGGGTTTTCATTAGGACTCCCAAGCTGCTTTCTATAAGACTCAAAGGAAAATAGAAATGCTTGGGTTTGGCCATGTCGTGCTGCACAGTTTGTCATGACAAGATGCAAGGTGAAATGAGTAAATCTTTGGTAAACGTAACATGTCTCTGCAAAAGGACAGATATCCAAGCCTCAAAATAATTTTCTCCGTAGATACCTGCTCTTCACAAGAGCCAGAAACATCCACTCTTGTGAAACCCGCTTTATCATCCAGTCCGGCCACCTACAGCACGCCCACGCAGAGGAGCATCACGGGCCTGACGTACGCTACAGGCACCGTCACCAGGACCACCAGCACCCTGCTGTCCACTGCCAACCCCGGCGCCTTTGTAACCTCCCCAGACGAAATCCATCATGAGAGGTAAGTTCACGGCCACGCTTCTTGTTGGCACCAAGTTGGTGGTTTGCGATCCGTCTACCCCATTTCCCGGGGCCCCGCATAGGTTGTACATGGGTTGCAAGTTGAAAACACCAATAGGAGATGTTAGTAATTAGAAAGGCAGAAGGCAAGGTTATCTCACGTCCATCTGTGGCATCTTTGAACTTGTCTCTAAATCTTCTGGTGCTGGTTGCTCCTGTAGATCAGATGCCAGAGTCAATAGATGTGCTCCTGTCTGTTTTCCTTTGCTCAGCGTGGAGCCAGGACATTAGGAAACATTAGGCTTGAGCAATAACGCTGGTGAATCAGTACCTGCTCCATACTTCACTGCACGCGTTATCCAGGTCCTCATGGGCAGCCGGTGACCAGGGTAGTGTTTGGGTGCTCTGTGTTGCATAAGGAGCTATCTTTGGACAAGGTTAATCAAAAGGCTGAGATCTGTTTTGGCCAGTAATTATTCCGTGGTGCTTCTCTACAGCAAGCCCTGTGGCTCACCCCAGTGCAAGTGGTTTTCCCGGTGAATTTACCTTCCGTGCTTCCTCTTGCAGAGGGTGGCTGTGAGCTGCTCTCCCACCTTTCGCCCCAGCTGTGGCCACCAGCCAGCACCGGGTGAAGGGATTATTCATAGCTGGTGCAGATGCATCAGATATTGCAGTAGCAGTCATAACTGAAGATAAAGCACAAAGTCCACACATCCAGTTCAACATCCTGAGCTGTCCCCCCATGCACCTCGCAGCTCGCATCTGTCCCCGTGACCCCCAGCACAAGAAGCACCATCCTCTCCAGCCCCACTCCTCCCATCCCCAGCCATATCTCCCTGCCACCCAGCCAGAAAGAGGTGGGGGGAGCATGTTACCAACCACAAATCGTTCTCTTGTATAAAGGGTCAGCTTTTGCACTGGTCCTGGAAAAGCCCTCTCTGTCTGTGGAGCTCTGATAGCACTTTACAGCGTTTTTGCAAGGAGACAGCATGTAGACACCCTCCAACAGCATGAGAGCCTGTAACAACCCACAAAGAAAGAGTATGAACTTGTGAATTTAGCTCATTTTCATTTTGGAGGGGATAATTCATCATAAACCCCACATGGTAGAGCAGAAGCAGCTGTAGAGATTAATTCCTCATAAGCCAAGCTCCAGATCAAATGATTTCATCTCTACTTGACTTTGTTGACTGTTTTGCTTCAATTCAATCAGACTTTATACCTCCTTTATACTCTTCGGTGTAAAAACTGCATTAAGGTACTTCAACCAGCCCATAGCTGAATCAAAATCCAATTTAATTCTGATGGTTCGTCTTTCCAGCTCATCAGGTGAATCCCGTCTACTCCCAGTTGTGTTACCAGCTCTCATTTTACTGATTTTCATCACTATCTCTATTCTTGCCCTGACCAAAATAAAGCTTCAAAAGGAGACGGGTAAGTTGGGCAGGCAACACCTTTTGGGTTGCGGTTGTTGTTTTGCAATGGCTTTGGTTGTGATTTCCAAGAGCAGGAGTCTGACCCGTGGAAGATTTCCATCTCCAGATACACGCACCCATTGGGCAGCCAGTGCAGCCCGAGAGGGGAACTGTACTTGCAGGAGAGCAACGTCCTGGAGAAGTTTGTTGGGTTTGGGTGGTTTGGGTTTTGGTTTTTTTTTTTTTTTTT
>NW_009649114.1:761761-762270 GCF_000708025.1 Charadrius vociferus
TGCTGAACGCAAGGTTGAGTTTTTCTGTAAAGATTTACAGCTCCGTGAGCGCTCGGAAATCCTGAAGTATAAAGGGCAGGGACCTGTGTGGCGCGAGCGGCTACGTGCCGGGCGGCTTCTCAGGGCCGGATCCAGCCCGCTTGGTGCAAAGCTGACAAAGACTTGCCCCACAAATCCTTGCTAACAACTGATTTTCAAATATATGTGCATGCAGCTTATTCTATAACATACTGTGTCCCTAGAGATTAATTTAGGGACAAAATCCTTCAGCAAGAACGGTGGTGAGAGGAAATATATTTTCCACAAGAGTGAAAATGGGAAACAACGGGTCTAATCCTGTGTCTGTTATGACACGCTTGTCTATTTAAATCGGCATTAGGGGTGTTCTCTCCATTGCCTGCATATTTTTTGGTCTTAAGGAGAAGAAAGCAGCACCGCGGGAAACCGGGCAGCAGCGCCGATCGGGTCTGATCTGAACCCCGTGAAAGAGCAAAGGATGGAGGAAACCT
>NW_009649114.1:762334-767585 GCF_000708025.1 Charadrius vociferus
TGCATGTGTCTTCTCCCCCGGTAGAAGAGAATAAAGCCGAATTTTAAGCGGAGGATTTGCAGCACAGTATGTAAAATACCTCCGCAGGAGAGACCCCGGGTTTGCAGTCCAGGAATTACGATCCCACAGTCCAGGATTTACGCTCTGATGCCAAACTATTATCTTTCTTCCTTACCAAGAGACGTTGAGCCACAGATTTCAAAAGACTTGGATTAAATCCTATATGAGGTTTATAAATTTATTACAGGCTTGATTATAATTTTTGCTTACGCATAGTAAACACGTTATTGCTCTTCCTGCTTGCTTGTTTCAATAAAGTCTGATTCCTTATGACCCCTTGCAATATTACACAGAAGCGATTCTTGTTCACTGTGTTGCAATCACATCACTCTCTCTTGTCCTACTTGCGCAGGAGAATCATTGCTATCCTTGGAAGATTCAGGATGACCAACTTATGTGTAAGAGTCTATGTCTTTTGGCAAAATAAAAAATAGCGAGCCTGTCTTGGAGTATTAGTATTTTAGAGAGAAGATCTTGTAGTAAACATGTGAGCAAATGTTTTAAAGTGTATCCAATTTGTGGAATTCCTATCAGTGAAATGTACTCTTCTCCCTTAAAAAAAAAAAATTTAAAAAAAAATCTAACTTAGTGGAATAGTGGTTTGAAAAATTTGGTGATGGCATTTCATGTTCTCATTACAATGCACTTCAATCCAAACTCTCTGATCGGATAAGCAGGTGGTAATATTTTGAAGTCAGATAGGTGCAGAGGGAAATAAGTGATTCTGACAATTTGCACCCTCTGGAATAAACCAGCACCCCTGTGCACACTACTGCGTGTATGTTTGTATTCCTTTTCCCATTTGAAACATCCACTGACTTGGTCAGAAGCAGAAAGCAGATCTACAGACATCACGTTTTCAAAGCTATTTAGAGAATATATAGTAGATGTCAAAATAAGCCTTCAGAGTGGCTTTAAAAAACAAGGCTATTAAGGTTGAAATCTAGAATATTTTGTGGAGAGTTCTAAAACTCTACAAGTTCCCTTGCTGTTTGAGACTTGACTTTACAAAAAAAAGGAGCTGCATGAAGGGTTCTCGCGGTCCTAAATGCAAAGCATGGGAAGAAAAAACTACACACGCCCCCAAAGCCTTGAAAATAACGAATCAACATTCTGTGAAAAACTTCTAAAAATGAGAATGTAAACCAGAAGTTGTTAATTGTACCTTTTGTTTTAGATGTCTGGTTTGGGGTAAAGCCCGGGATAACGCTCCTCTTAAGCCGAGAAGGAGGTCCCCTCCGACTGTTTTTTTCCTAGCTTTTTGACACTCCCTGAAATATCAGACCCGTTTAAAATACCAAGTTTAGCATAAAACTAGAAACACCCACAAAATCATTTGTAAAAATATTGTAGAGAGGTAATGACTTTGCTTTTTTTTGGTTTTTTTGTTTTTTTTTTTTCTTTACAGCAACCCTACAGGGGAAAAAGTACTTTTCAAGGTGACTGATGAAGACTTGAGGCAGAACCCCCTTCCGCCAAAGCCTGAACACTCATGAGCTCGGAATTTTCCCTACGGAAAGCCGAGGCACGGCTATAAACTAACTGCAAAGCGCCCGGCACCACTTCTTGCTTGCTGCCCCACTCAGAAGCCACGCGCCCTGTGTCGAGAGCCGAACCCCCGCAGGCTGCCCAAATCCCGCTTGCTACCTGGTTTGTAGGAGAGAGAATAAAATAACGCAGCTGTAACCAAGCTATTTGTGTGCAGCCCTGACTGTCTCTTGCAGAGGCAGAGCACCCCGAGGGAAAGGTGAGGGTGGGGAGGGGGTGTGGGAGGGAGAGACCCTCGTGGCTGCGGGTTTGTTCAGTGCTTTGCAAAAAAAAAAAAAAAAAAAAAAAAAAAAAAGAAAAAGAGGATTTTCTGATATTTTTTAAAATCCCTATCTGTTGGGCCATTTTACAACGCGTAAGCCATATCTGACTTCAGTCTATCGAAGACACCCAAATTCTCAAGTTCTATTTTGCCTCCATCTCTTCTGCAGAGCTATCCACAGCTTCAAAAATCAAACCATTTTAGCCCAAAGGCGGCCCAGACCCAAACAGTCGCTTGGGTTTGAATGCTCAGATTGCATGTCATGCTGCAAACTCTGCTTTGGCCCGAAAAAAAAAAAAAAAAGCAAGCTCAGGGTTGTTTGTTTTCTGGAGATGCCAAAGTGCCTTGGACTGTGACTTGGCAGGAGGACACTTCCTCCTCTGTTAAAGCAAGTAAATATATTTGCATGAGACAATGGATCGGTTTTACCAGAAACCTTAAGGGCGAAGACAGTGGCTTGGTTAAAGAAACTGTTCACCCACCCTGGACTAACATTTCTTCCCCAAGATGCACAGGCGGTTGCAAGTCACCGTGGTTGGTTTCTACCAGGACTTCCTCCACGCGTGGCCATGCCGCTGTCCTCCTGCGCGCCCTCCGCCAGCCCGGGCTCTCTAAAACACGTCTCCCTGCAAACTGCAGGCTCGAGACAAGGCGAGTGGGCAAGCTGACACACTGGCAGCCAAAAGGAAAAGTGCCCGGAGAGCGGGAGGTCCAGGAAAGCAAACTCACCTGTGCCTATTGTGGCCAAGCGAGCCCAACGCCGTGCCCAAGAACAGAGTAATGCCAAGAGCAGCCAGAGAAGCAGCACTGGCAGGAAGGGATCAGCGTTAGCTCCCATCTAGGAGAGACGGTGGCTGTTCTCTCAGTTCAAGATCCCCACTTGGTCCCCCCGTGGAGGCACAGCAACAGCCTTCCTCACCTCAAAAGCTCCTTCCTCACCTCAAACACTGCGCATTCATGGAAAGAAAGGAGCTCGACACCCTTAGCTAGAGGAAAGGTACTTCCAAGGCTGGCTTTAAGTTCTGACAAATTTGGTAAATGTCCCGACTCCAGGTCGGGATCTCGCTGCTCTCGGGCACGGCAGGAACGCCTGGAGCTGCCATCCTGTTTAAGCTCAATGCCTTTCACCGAGAGCACATGAGAAAAGCTTTGTGTGATCCCCTAGTTAGAAGAAATTACTGCTTTTGCATCATTAGTACAAGGTAAACCAAGTTAATGATTCATCCCACATAATACAAATACTTTCATCTACATTCATTTTACTTTCTCAGAAGGTTCCGTTTCTGACAACCCCACACTTCACAGGAAATTTGTATTTGGGCCTCTGACACACCTATAGCAGGAGAGAAATGAGGTTGAAGATGGCAGCAAAGCTCCTGTTAATTATTTTTCATTTTAAAGAGTGTCCTCGTTCTGCACAGACATGACCAACCCTTGCCCACCCAGACTCCCGCTCTCCCACGAGGCAGAGGGGAGGCGCAGGGGCTGGGGGGAGCAGGGAAGGCAGACAGACCTACTGCACCAGGGGAGCCAACCAGGGGCTTCTTAGGGACATTGCTTTCCAAAAAAAAAGCTTTAAAAAAACCCCAGTCAACCAAAAGCTTAAGAAAAACCCAACCAAAACCAAACAACTAACAAACTCCTGGTTTTGCCCTACAACGTTATTCCACTGTTGGTTGGGAGTATCGTAAGACCAGAAGGCAGGTCAGTCCTGGCAGCAGGGGGTCTCCTGCCCGGGGCGATGGGAAACGCTGTCACAACTCAAGGGCGGCGTTGCAATGGCAGCAGAGGAGGGGGCTGGCTGGACCCTCGCGTACTCCATTAGACCCAGACCCCATAAGGCTCCTCAGTGTCTTTGTGCCAGCTGTAGGCACCCATCTTCAAGCCAAGCAATCACAGCCGCCCTAGCTCTCTGTGTCCTGTCCACGCAGAAACCCGTCTCCCAGCTCCCCTGCTCCCAGCAGAGCAGAAGACCTTCCGTGGACCTGACCCCAAGCAGCCACCAGGCTCTTTCCTAAAGGAGGCAGAACGGACCCGACCCCCAGCAGCCACCCTTCCGAAAGGAGGCAGAGGTGCCCGCGGCCGTGTCCGGGAGCCCACCCTTGGGGTGACTGTTGTGCAATGTGTGATCAGGAGGTGGATAACAACCTGCACCCTCCAAGCGAGAGCAGAGCTGGGACGGGCATTGCCTTCCCCGCTCTCACGTGGGGTGCTGCTCACCTGCCAGAGTTTTTGGATGCTATTCCTTTAAGGCACAACAGGTGGAATTGCAGGGCTAGAGGTACGAGGAGTATTTAAAACAGCCTGGCACTGCCAGAGCCCAGTGTCCGGCTGCAGGAGAGACGCGGGACACTCACAGGAGGTCCTGGGGTCGGCCACCGAGACACCAGCAGACCTAGGAGCCGTCAGCCTCAAAGGAAAAGCAAGAAGTACAAAACAGTCTGCAGAAGTAACTTGGAGTGTAAGTAATGCTTCTTCATTGTCATTCTGAAATGCAAAACTTTTGTACTACCACTTTGAGATGGGGAAGGAGAAGAATAGAGGTCTCGAGAGACTTTTAAGGACTGTTCCTCACACGTGTGAAGGGAAGCAGCAGTGCTGAAACAGCAGTGAATAGGTCTTGCTGGTGGGGGGACAGTTTTCTTTAAAAAAAGGTCAGAAGCATAGGATCAGGCTTAGGAATTTTATATTTTCTTATCAGCAGTAGATTTTTAATCTTTCCTTTCTGGAAAAAAAAAAAGGTTAATTGTCATTACAACGTTTGCACTAAGTTTTAACATAGAAAATAACAAATGTTAGTACATAGTTGACTCTAGTTTGACTGAAGTGTAAGCGAATGGGATGTGTCTGGTGTCCTAAAACTGAAACAAGAGAAAGTTGGCAGAGTCCTTCCCCATTTATATCACCAGCGAAGGGCTGGGGGGGTTCTGCACACCTGAATTCTTACTCAGCAAAGGAAACATTCTTATAGGACTCAATACATTTCATCTGAAGTACAGACAAATACCACCTCCTAATAGCAATTGCGCTGCTGCTAATGATACGCACACTGGCGCCATGCATCCATCCAGCAATCGCCGTGGTACAGACTGCGGCTGTACAGCGAGTGCTTTTGGATCTTAACAAGTTCCTGCTCCTTGCAACGTTGGCAGTACTGAACTAGAAAAATAGTTTAACAATGTTGAGGTTGGTTTCACTTTCCAGCCCAAGAGACAAGGAAAAAAAAAGTAAGAAACCAATGAACCATGATAGTCTTATCTGAAAAGCAAGAAGTATCTAACTTGGGCTATCTAACACCTTAAAGAAACATAAAATTAGGTCACAAGTTAGTTTATAGTCTATCTAGTAGTTTAAAGGAACATAAAACTAGGCCAGCAGCAT
>NW_009649114.1:767631-776189 GCF_000708025.1 Charadrius vociferus
TTTTTTCATCTGTTTTCCAGAATATATTCCTCATATAGGAAGTGTTTACGTGGCACTTACACACACTCTTAGCTAAGAGGGTCACAAGTACTGCAGAAATTCCTTAAAACTGCTGATTTCTTAGGAAATTCTGATAATCTTCAGTAAGATCTACCTAGCTATTTCTGCTTACTGCTTCGCAAAGTTAGCACCTCCTACTTATTCTTTCCATATTGTAAAGGAGGCATCGGTTTGGAACAAGAAATATTTTCTTTTCGCTATGCATTTAGGTCAGCTTGATCTTTTATCTTAAAGTTGATTGCTTATTCATAACTCCATGGAAGTGTTCTATTCAAGTGGATTGGTGGCTTTTCTTCATCCCATTACAGCAAACAAAACTCACAATAAGGCCATCAGTGCAGTGATCTGGATGGGCAGCATGAAGATGTAGAGAGCCCCAGCCCTGTGCAGCAAGAAGCCCATTGCTGTGCCCATCTTCTGGGCACACGTCTTCAGCACCTCCATAAATCCCCCCCAGCCCGTGTTCCAGTGCTGCTCAGCAGTTTGCATCCGTCCAGCTCACTCATGGTGTTAGTGGGTCTTGCTTTGAAGGGATTTGAGAGGGAAAATATTTCCTCCATTCTATATGTTATTTCTCGTATATTTGAATAACAGTACACGCTACGAAACAGGACTCCCCGGCTAGAATGACAAATGTGGCGACTAAATCTTCGTGTTTCATTGATCCCATAGCACGTCCTTGACACTGGTCGTTGTTAAGAGCAATAGTTAATAGCTAATGGATTGGACCGTGCCGATCCCTGGCAAGCTGCATGAGGAGTGTACTGGTTTCTCATCTCAGAGCTCAACCTTGCAGCTGAGTCAGCAGAATTTGGGAACTGAACTGTGGTATTTCATACCCAGCAAGAGCAGCTGCTTGCTCAGGTTTGCATAACTCTGGGGTCAGGTCCTGATCTCTTTCAAATCATTATAAACCTGAAGATATTGCTCCATAGGGCTGATAGAGTCACCAAAGCACCACAGAAACCCAGAGAAGGTCCTGTAATGAATGATATTTAGAAGCGCTAACCCACTCCGAGAGCACTTTCTGCTGGAAACCTGGAAGCACAATTTCAAAATTTAGGCATACGCTAGTGCTGGAGAGAAAGGTGACATTCCCAAACCAGGTCAATCCTGTAGTGCTTTCCACACGGGGCGATCCAGGGAAGTATCCACACACAGTAGACTGGGAAACCCAAACCAGAGAGGTCTTATACCATACCTACTCCAGACCAACCTCTCACTACTCTGCAAAAGCACCATGAACCCCTTTCATAGAATTGTTTTGGTTGGAATAGACATTTAAGGTCATTGAGTCCAACCGTTAACCCAGCACTGCCACGTTACCACTAAACCGTCTCCCTCAGCACCACATCTACACGTCTTTTAAATCCCCCCAGGGACGGTAACCCAACCACTTCCCTGGGCAGCCTGTTCCAGTGCTTGACAACCCTCTCAGTGAAGACAGTTTTCCTTATATCCAATCTAAACCTCCCCTGACACAAACTGAGGCCATTTCCTCTTGTCCTGTTGCCGGTTACTTGGGAGTTGCTTGTTACTTTCTATGGATGGAGACAGTAAAGACACGTCCATATAGGCTAGGGAGATTGACTGTGGGGTTTGCGGGGGTCTAACCTCCCCAGAGCTTTAGACACAGCATTAAAATTTCTTTGTCACTCAGTGGAGGTGCAATGCGGTGAGGTTTGAGAGCACAGCAATGGACCAAATCAAAACAGATAGTGTTATTAATTCTCAAGATGATACAAATGACAAAAACACTTAGCTGACTTGAGTTGGAAAGCATGAAAAAAAGTTTTGTTGTAGAAGACCCTGTAATTTTTCCATTTGCATGGCTTTTCAGACTGAACCCACATTGCAGCCCATCCGTGTCTCACTTGGCACTAACCAGCGAAGCCCCTTTGGTGCAGCACATGCACACACCAAGCTCTAACGCTCCCATGCGGTAGGAAGAAATGCCCCAAAATCCAAATTGTGGAAACCTGTAACAAGTTGTAATGAGTTTTTATCTGTCATTGCAGTACAGGTATATAGTTGGGTTTTATTAAGGCTCAAACACTTTCCAAGTTTCTCATGCACTCGCACACGTGCACAGTCGCGCTCGGTGGGGGTTTCGGCAGCGGTTCCCAAGCTCTTGGTCACGAACGTGGTGACTCAACCTGAGCATGGAAACAGGCGACTGGGAGAAAGTTAATGCCATTCACCTGGTGATGGCTCAGTCTTCTGTTGTAAAGCATATTACAACTAAATATTTTGTATTGTTAGTATTAATCTTGCTAATGATTAGCTTATCCTGTTCTGGTTTTGTACAATATAATTCTTTGAAATCCCTGTTGTGTTGTACACACGAACACACCAGCACATTGCAAACAGCTAGGGAGCACGGAGCCACCCCCGCCTGGCAAAGCGTCCCAGATGAGGCACCACCATCGCCCTGATCTTGGTGACATTGGTGTCCACAGGCATGGGTTACGGGTGGAAAGCTCGTGCACCAACAGGCAAACTCCCACCTGCGGAGCTCAGCTGTAGTACTGGTATTGTGCTCTAAATCCTCAAAACCTGTTACGCTGGGACAGGGAGGAGAGGCAGGCTGGCAGTTTTGATGATACAAAATGAAAGTTCAAAAAACCCAAGATTTGAGTTGTATCTAAAAAAAAAAAAAAACCCAAAGAAAAAGGAGCACAGCCCCAGTTCACAGCTGATAATAATCCAGAGGGGACCACCGTTGCAACAGGGAATGAGGGGTTTGTGCCAGGAGGGGACATGGCCCTTCGGCACAGGGGGGACTTTGCAAACACCAGACACGCACGTCCATGTGGCCGAAAGCTTTCCCCACGGCTGCTTCTCTGCAAGTCCTGTGCCGCGAGGGGAGAGGGGGAGAGCTAACACAAGGTTTTCCTTCCCCCCCCGACCCCCTTCACCTATCAAAATGTTTTAAACTAGCCACAGAGACAGCCCGCACTCGCCAGCCGCTGACCCCTCAGTGCGGGCCAACCGAAGCCCAAAATGCTGACGGAGGCGGTCGCCCAGAGCGCTGCCAGCCCCACGCTTCCCACCCACCGCTCCCTCATCCCGCGCTGCAGAGCAGCTTCTTGGAGACACCTTCCTAGTGGGAATAACTGGGTTCTCTCCCTGCTTTCCCTCCTGACCAGTCCATCGCACCGCTCCGCAGACAGTTCCTCACTAGGTGTTAATGCATCGGGCTTAAGACAGCTTAAAACGCTGGTGCAAAGCATCAGAATCAGCACCTCCTTTTCCTTCATGGACGTAAGAGGCACAAATAGCGTGTCCAGGTTTCTCTCAGCCCGTCAGACTCTGCGACCCCCCTGCCCGGCAGCTCTGATGGCCACGCAAAGTGGGCTGCAGGCACCGACCTGCACAGTGCCACACACATCGGCCACCAAACAAGGTCCTGGCGACCCGGCCTGTTGTGGTGTGGTAGGACCAGGTTTTCCCTGCAGGAGAGGTTTCCAGTGTTCATAACCCCATGGGGACACCGTGGTCTCACATGCTCAGTCCTCCTGCTCCGAGAACAATCAGAAATCCAGCACAGGCACGCGGGCAGGCAGGTCAGTGCCTGCAAGAACGGGAAGGAGGAGATGTGGACACAAGCAGAGGAGAACCCAATGTGGCAACTGAGTCCAAACCAGCCACATCACGCAGCCCCCAGGAAAAACTGGTGGAGGATCATCAGTTGTCTGCAAAGTCAGTGTGACTGTTCCCATACGGGGTGACCAAACGCAGCTTCTGCTGGAAGGTTGTGGGAGCACTGTGCAAGCCTCGTGCTTCATGCCCACCACCAGAACCCCACCAGGACTTCAGGAAACCCCTCAGGACCAGTCACGGCATCACTGCCTAGTGAAGATTTTTGCAGCTTTCTCTGCAGCAGGTGGTGCTGCCAGATAGAGTGCACGTATATGAAGCCCAAAATGAACTCTTGCCTCCACTGCCAGCTCCAGGAAAGATTTCACCAATACAAAACAAAGGAGCACTATTTTTTCCCCTTTCTCTTCTCCTGAAAAGTTAGAATAGATGGGTGAGAAGGTGCAGCTGAGTGGCAGGAGGAGTTCAGGCACAGCACAGGCACTTCGTCCTTTCCAGCACCGGTTCTTCAGCAGACACCGTCCCCGGGCACACAGCGGGATAAGAGCACTGCAGACCTACCAGCACACTTGCCCTGAGCTTGCTTCCCAGCTGCTCCGGAGATAGCATACATGCCATTTCCCTCTGGTTTCAAACCTCTTGACACTTCTATAGCCCCCTGCAAGCCTTTGTTCTCCCATCTCTCTTCTCCTTCCAACTCCCCCTCCATCAGCAGAAGTGTGAATACAAATCACTCCCACAGCCACTTACTTGTGTTCCCTTTCATATGAGCTCGGCAGCCTTTTCTCTTCCCTGGAGCTCTGAAGTTCAGAGCTTGTGCTCTGACTAGAGACAGCAAATCCAGCAGCAAATCTTTGAAAGCAAGAAGGAACTAGAGCTCTTTTACCAACACGTTGGCGAAATCCTCCTCCAGCAGCTCAGACAGCACTTGCTCCTTGCAGAGCGGCCAGCAAAGCTCGTTTGTGCCATTTCTGTGGGCTAGGACGTGTCACTCGGAGCGCAACGCAGTGCCAGCAGCAGAGAGGGGGTTTCCAGCCCTCCAGCTCAGTGGAGCAGCATGGAAGCGACAGCACAGATTTTTAGGTAACCAGTGGCTGTGCTTGCTCGGACTTGCTATACGTGGGACATGTATGGACATTGCTCCATGCATTCGGTGAGCGGGGGAAGGTTTTAACCACATCTGAGAAAACAGGACCAGAGGCAACTCCGAGCTGCAGAAGTTGCAGATGTTGGTCACACAAGCGCACAGGAACCGTTGTTCTTGTGTAGGCACACGTGCACACATGTCCTCAGAGACAGAGATGCAAAAATTCTTGCCTGCTTTAACACGCCTGTGAAGACCCTGATGTCATCACTCTCGCACACATCTTTCTGGACACAGCTATATCTTTCTTTTTTTTTTAAAAAAAAAAAAAAAGTGTATGTAACACTTCCCTACCTGAAAAACTGATGTTGCCTGTAACCCTGAAGTAGCCAATTGCTTTGGGAAGGAATCAGACTAAGATTATTCAAGTTTTGCCCAGGAGGGGAAAGCTGAACTGGGATCGTGCTTGCACTGCAGAGAGGGGTGGGAGGGCAGCGAGGTGACCATCAGCCAGAGGAACTGATGTTAGCAAGGGGCAAATATCAAGGCCCTTTTTGTGCCATATTGTTTGCTTTCTGCTGAATATGTTATGTTTGTCTTGCTGGCTCCTTCTGGGATGTGTATGAAAGAGCATTTTTCATGCTCAGTGAGTTAATTATTAGCCATGGACAAGTGGCCACCGAGCAATTAGAAATCACAATACAAGGAAGAAAGCACAACAGAACACCTTTCATCTTAACACGGAAATAAAAGTCTTTTTCTTCTACCGGGAATTGCCCTTAATAAAATTTTGACACTTGACACCCTGAAATCAAATTCCTCTGAATGTTTATAAAGACTTGGCACCTATCATTTTCTCTAGAACTGGGTGTACACAGGTAGATCAACAGCCATGCTCAGGAAATGCACATTCCCACCACGGCACCATGCAACATCCAACAGCACACTTGGTTCAGGCCAAAGACAACAGTTTAGAGAATTAAGAGCTTTGGCTTCCTCTGAGCCATCACCCAACCCAAAACAAGGGGAAGGTCAGAAAGGACAATCCTGAAGATTATAGACACATTTGAAGAGATACACAGTTTGGTTTGACATTCCCCATAGCCATGATTTTGAGTCCTGGGCATGTGTTAATTTTGGTGCAGTAGGCTTGTTGGATATGCAGGTGGGACAGCGCTTTATTGGTGTAAGTCTGATTCTTGGAGTGGTGGGGGTGAGGGGTAAATCCATTCATCTCACTAACTTTACCCGGAGCTCAGCAAAGGGGAAAAAAAAAAAAAAAAAAAAAGAGGTGAAAATATTACCCTTTTTCTCTTGTGTGTCCTTGAAGAGATCAGGGCAAAATAGAGCAGTGATTAAACAGAGGCTTCAGATGGGAACTCTGCTCTATGACGTGAGGAAGAAATCTGAATGTGAGGAAGAAATTTTTGACTGTGCGGGTGGTGAGCCCCTGGCGCAGGGTGCCCCGAGAAGCTGTGGCTGCCCCATCCCTGGAGGGGTTCAAGGCCAGGTTGGACGGGGCTTGGAGCAACCTGGGCTGGGGGGAGGTGGCCCTGCCCAGGGCAGAGGGTGGCACTGGGTGGGCTTCAAGGTCCCTTCCAACCCAAACCATTCTGTGGGAGCAGGTTTGTCTAAGGAGTGGTTTTGGCACTCAGGTTCACAGGTGAACAATCCTTCCTTTCACTGCATGAACAGCATTGAAAGAAAATATGATCTCAGGTATTAGAAGCAGCATTATTTCCTGGCAAGGATCAAGTCAGCAGTTGAGCTGCAAGTTGCCACCTGACCCTCATGCCTGCCAGGGCTCAGTGGCTTTTAGACCATTTCTGGACTTCAGCCTTGTCGTGGGCTGTTCCCATTTACAAGTATCAAACCAGATATCATTTCTGATTTTGAATCAAGTCTCTTCTGGTTTCGCCAAAATCGCTTTTTATGCTGTGCATACCGTCGCTGTTGCCTGCCCAAGGGACACTGTCCCTGGGGTGCTCTGCTCTGACGGACACATTGGTGGCTTGTAGGCACTGCATTAACCGAGTTTGTCATAAGAACAACTCCACCCGTTTTACAGAAGGGAATATTGGGGTGTCGGGTTGAGACCCACAGGCAGTCACAACGCCATGCAGCAGCACAGGCGAGAACAGAGTTATCAGCTCCCTCTTTCCTATTCAATTGTTTGACAGAAGCGATTAAATACTGTATTTCTCTCCAGCTCAAGTAGCCACAACCCGCATATCCTTCAGGCATGAGGATTATTAGATCACTCGATGATTTAATTTAAACATTTTGCAAATGTGATTATTCATGAACTTCTGTGCCTTTTCAGGGAATGCCAGAAAAATGACTTTACTAGCATTCGTCTTCCTGCTCACCTTCCTCCCAGCTGAACCAGCAAGCAGCAGATACCCCCCCAAGGCAGCAAGTAAGTGTAACCTGCCTGAGGCACAGGTCTTGGGGGTGGCCGAAGACCAGAGGGGGCATTACTATGGGGGGAGTGGGGTTGAGGGAGTGTCTCTACCCCATCACTGCTGTGGGACATGTCAGACCGCATGACCGGGGTCCACGCTTGCCCTAGTACACCCGCCCTGCCATCCCACCAGGTTGTGTAGCACAGCTGACATTTACAGCCAACGTGTTCTCCTCTTGCAGTCTCAAGCCATGTGTTCGGACCACGGCAGGTATATGGTCTGGACAACGGGTCCGTTATGGTGAAATGCTTTTACCCTCCCACCCACGTGAACAAACACGACAGAAAGTATTGGTGCAGGGAATCGTCCACGGGCTGCACGACCATTGTCTCCACCAACGGCTACACTGCTCCAGGCTACCAAGGCAGAGTCTCCATCACCGACTACCCACTGGAAAAAAACTTCCAGATTAACATGTCCCAGCTTACAATGGCAGAAGCTGGCACCTACCAGTGCGGAGTTGGTATCAATGGCAGAGGGCTCTCCCACAAAGTCAGGCTGGATGTTTCTAAAGGTAATTACAGTCTTGGGGCTCCTAAAAGTATTATTTTCTTTTATTTTTTTCCCCTTCTTTTACTAAAGCTCCACAAATAGTCTGTCTAGCTTCTGAAGGCTCAAGATGCTCCATGCTTTCAGGAAACAGCAGTTTTCATTTTCCCCTCTCATCTTACAAAATGAATTTTTTGACCAAAAATTGGGCATAAAAATCGGATTACACAAACCTCATCTTAAAGTCACAAGCATTGCTTAGAAACAGCTGACCTCTCTCAGCCACTGAAATTTAGGGAGATGTGTGCAGTCAGAGGGCAGAAGTACCCGTCCCCCCAGTGTAGCCTCCAACCCATGGCTGTGGCTGTGTGAGCCAAGCCCGTGCACAGCTCCACGGCGAGCAGGATGGCACCACGCTGCTGGGCAAGGCCCCGGGTGCAGAGCACGGTGCAAACCCATGGCACGACCCCTGGCAAGAAGGCTCTGGGAGAAACCCCACTGCAGAGCAGGCAGTGACACAGCACAGAGACCTCAGTCCTGAAATGTGTGACAGACCTGGGACACAGCTGGGTAGATCAAGGGGGGTGACTCTGCCCCTCTTCTCTGCCCTGGGGAGACCCCCTGCAGTGCTGCTCCAGCGCTGGAGCCCCCAACATAGGAGAGACACGGACCTGGTGGAGCGGGGCCAGAGGAGGCCCCGGAGATGCTGGGAGGGCTGGAGCCCCTCTGCTGGGAGGACAGGCTGGGAGAGTTGGGGGGTTCAACCTGGAGAGGAGAAGGCAAAAAAGGGGAGAGCTCAGAGCCCCTTCCAGTGCCTAAAGGGGCTCCAGGAGAGCTGGGGAGGGACTTGTTACAAGGGC
>NW_009649114.1:776274-781313 GCF_000708025.1 Charadrius vociferus
GGGAGGTGGCCCTGCCCAGGGCAGGGGGTGGCACTGGGGGGGCTTTAAGGTCCCTTCCAACCCAAACCCTTCTGTGATTCTATGATCATGCCCTGACCAGGAAAGACACATGATCATGTAATACAGCAAGGTATAGAGAAACCCTATGCTAAGAAGAGCCTTCAGAGGTGTAGGGGAGTCACAGTTACCAACAGAGTGGTCAACAGACATTGACTGGTGTCTCTATATGCACAGGTCCACATGTACCCGAGGGAGCTGAGCTCTTCTACGTGAAGCTGCACAGCACCTTGACCATGTCCTGCAGCTTCGGGCCGGACTTTGCAAGTGCGAGGAAATACTTGTGCAAGATGACAAAAAGTGGCTGCCACAACATCATCGATACTTATAAGAAAGTTGATGAGGATTTCTTTGGACGAGTTCTGCTGAGCAATGAGGACACTCCAGGCTCATTCAGCATCGTGATAACTCAAATGGGCTGGGAAGACTCCGGCCTGTACATATGTGGGGCTGGCACCTATGGGGAGAGTGGGGAAATGAAGGAACTGGACGTGCATGTTTATGAAGGTGAGTAAACTATTCCCAGTGGTTTTTTACCTTCATCTCTGCTTCTCTTTAGAAGCATCACTAGCAGTCTCGCTTTAACAGGATCTTTAATTTACTTTCACAGAGTGCTATTATCCTATCCTCTCATCTAGATACATCTTTCTATTCATTTTGCTATCTGTAACATATGAAACCATCACTAATAAAGCTTGTATCAAGACTTAACTTTCCCAGCAGTGGCTAGCCATCTTCCCCAGTCTGGCTAGTCCAAAACTCCAGAAGGCAAATTCTGCCCACCAGTTTGAGATAAACAGTCTCTTCAAGGCTTAATTCCTTAAATGTCAACATAACAGATGTAGAAAGGAGAAGACCTGCCCTTCCCCTAGCCAAGGGAGCAAAACTTTGAAATGTCAGTACACAAAACCAACATCCACCCAGAGAATTTGGGAAGAAGAAAGGCCTGACAGACCCTTTAGGGTTAATTCCCAGCATTGCCAGGACAGTCTCTTATCATCTGCTCCCCTGAGCTTCACCTAGCCTTGGTTTAGCCAAAACAGCTTTGTTTGATCTGATAATGTTTATTCTCTTGGGGCAGTGCCACACGGGCAAAAGTTAGACTTGTATAGCTGCTCATTTCATTTTTATCTCCAGAGACAAAGGTTCCTCAAGGAAAGCCCACAATATTTGGAGTAAAAGGAAGTTCAGCAACTTTTGAATGCTACTACAAGCCTCTAAAAAAGTCCTCAGTGAAGTACTGGTGCAAGTGGAGAGAGAACGGGTGCGCTAAGATCATAGACAGCTCCGGGTTTGTGCCAGACTCGTATGAAGGAAGAGTGGCCATGTACGACAATCCAGCTACCAACACCTACACCGTCATCCTCAACCAGCTGACGGACAGTGACAAGGGCTACTACTGGTGCATGACAGATGAGGAGAAGGAGCAGCAAACATCAGCCGAGCTGAAGATCATAGATGGTACGAGCTCACACGTTGGCAGTTCTCTGCCTGCTCAGTAGGTACAACCCGACCCCCAAAGCCCCACAAAAGAGCAGATCTGGCTTTTCGGGAAGAGATGCGAGGTCCAACCCTAAACGTTGTGCCCAACCTCCCCACACCCCAGTACCTTTAAAACAGAAACACAAGGCTTCAGTTTTATGGGAAAGTGTTCCTAGAAGTTTCTCATGCAAGTATTTCTTAAGCCTTGCAAAAAAAAAAAACAACCCACCTTTCACCCAGAGGTGCATATGTGGCATCCTTAGCATTAATTTAGCAATGTAAGGAGCACTTTCCCTCAAAGATACATCTCCTGGTTCACCATCTCTAACAGCACCACTACCTGTCAACTACCATTCTCACCGCTGAAACCACTAACATCAGCCTTGATGTTCTGTTTGCCCTCGCAGGAGAACCTGGACTGCAGGGAAAGCAGGAGGTGGAGGCACAAGTGGGTTCACGGGTCGATTTAACCTGCTCTTATTCATGCAAGTACTACTCCTACCAGAAGTACTGGTGCAAGTGGAGCAGCACCAGCTGCACCCCCATGCCTGCTTCTGACCAAAGGCAGTCGCCTTCTGACCAAGGACCCGACGTTACCTGTCACACCGACAACAAGACAGTGATCCTAAGCTTTGACTCGGTGGCAAAGACAGACCAAGGGTGGTACTGGTGTGGAGTGAAGCACAACGGCACCTTCGGGGAAACCATGGCAGTGTACCTGCGGGTGACTGGAGGTGAGCTCCAAGGCAAAGGCAGACAGGGGCTCTCCTGCTCCTCAGGGCTGTGCATCAGGCTGCCTTCTGCTGAGAGAAAAGTCCTCTCCGTATCCACTAGGTTGCAGCACCTCAAAACAGAAGTGCTCTCATGCAGGCACCCTCCCAGACTAGGTGCCAAGATCACCCTGATTTTGCACAACTTGTCGTAGATGTTTTCATCCACTCGCTTGTTTTTGCTTCCCGGTCATAAAAAACCCCACCAGTCTAAAAATCACTTCCTTCCACACCGTTTTTACCTTTTAACCCTGTCCTGACTAATTATTGCTATTACAATTTGTAGCATTACTTAAATTAAGCAACATCCGACACCCATCAAGTGAAGGGCTGCACCGAGTTCAGAGATGCATCTTGTTCCAGGGAAATTATTGTCTTAATAAACAGGAAAATAGTAGGGCGCAGGAAAGGAAGGGCTATCACCAACCTCCCTTGGACAGCAAGGGGCTTAGTCTCAGCTTTGGTGCAGTATTTTGTTTTTCTTGGGAAGGAATATTGTTAGAAGCAGAGCACAAAAAAAAAAGTATAGCTCTAGAGATCCCACACATAACCATCATAGGTGGACGATGGTCAAATTGAAAGCAGAGAAACAGCCTTTGGTGAGCAGAGCTAGAAATAAAAGCAAACCAAGTATTTAAAATTTGTTCAGGAAATACTAGAGGCAGAACTTAGAAATGCAAGACTTCTCATAAGTACGTAGGCAGAGAGTGCTTACTTGAGATTTCTGCAATAAATTATTTGAAGTAAGATTATTTCAGATCTCAAACCCCCATTATAAAGAGCCTCTGATGTACAGCCAAAACCCACTGCAGTTCCACATGCCCCAACTACACCCGGAGAGTTCTTGTGTCACCATCTCCGTGCTGCTGCTCAAGTGACTAACCCCTCTTCTTCCCTGGGAAATGTAGGAAGCCGTGCAGATCACAGGCTAGACCTCCTGGACGTTGAGGCCCCCAGCCATGCTGAGCCCCCGAGCCGCGCCGAGCCCCCGAGCCGCCCTGATGGTGACTTTATTCCCCAAGGAAATCCTTACAGCGACACAGCGGTGCGAAGCGCAGCTGCCTCAGAAAGGTTAGTTCTCTCCAAGCCTCTCTCATTCATCATTTTTGTGAAGTTTATCTTAACCCGGTGGTGGTACTGTGCTCGCGCGCTGCGTGTGTGATTTAGCAACCAAAAAAACAAAAATCTTGTCCCCAAAGATCTTAGCTCAAAACATCAGAGGAAAAGAAGCAAAATGTTACATCAAAAGACAAGAAGCCTTGAAACAAATCTCTAACCCAAGTGAGAAAATACAGTCCCAGAAGGGAACAATTAGCAATTCCAGGTACAGGAAAACTAATAGAAAATACTTCTGTTGAGCTTAGAGAGTTTTCCTTCACATGTTTATAACCGAGCTGCTGAGGCAACTGGTTTGGCACAAGCTCTGTCCTACGTTTTTGTTTGTTCCCCTAGGATGTGCTGGGATCCAGTTCATTGACTGATTCGCGCCATGCTCACTCAGATTTACCATCCTACACAGATTTAGACTGCTGGAAATTCATGTACATTATTCAGCCTTTAATTGAAACAAAAATGCATTCACAGCTTAATGATAGATCTTTTCTCTCCATTCCAGCTCTGATGAAAGCCACGGCCCCAACACACTTCTTTTAGTTCTGAGCCCTATTGGTGCTGCGCTCCTGATCCTCGTGGCAGCTTTCGCCGTTTTTAAATACAGGCAGCTGAAGAGATCTGGTGAGCCCCTGCCTTTTCTAATCTCTCGAGAAACATCAGCAATATTAAGACGAAGGCAATACTTTGTGCCCGCCGCCATCTCTGCTGGGCTGAGCTGCTCCCCCAGTGCCCCCCACGCAACAGGGGGACAAAGGACCCTGCTTCTCCCTGACCCCATCCGTACGGCACAGCGCCGGGTGCGTGGGCTGAGACAGAGACCACCCCTCCGCGGGCTTTGGACCTTGCATTGGGCGGCATCTCCTGGCACAGAGGCTGCTGATGTGCTCACACCATCTCTGAGCAAGCGTACGGGGTATTTATCTCCTCCCTCTTTACAGACCTGGTGTCCGTCGGGAGCTACAGGACAAACATCAGCATGTCGGACTTCGAAAGCGTGAAGGAGTACAGCGCAAGCAATAACGCCTGCGTGAAAGAGAGCCAGGAGACTCAGATGGGAGGGGACGGTAGGTTGCTGCCTGACGGCTGCTCTCCATCTCCAGCCCCAGAGCGAGGGGTGCCGGGGAGGGGTTTGCAGAAGGACCCCACAAAAGCCCCAGAAATACCTGCCCACTGCTGACCCCCCCCACCCTAACGCTTCCCCTTCTCTCCCTGCAGAGTTCATCACCACCGTGCCCGCCCCAGAAAGCGCTGCCGAGACGAAGAAGGCAAAAAGGGTAAGAGGAGGCAGGAGAGAGCCCACTGACCTGGGAGGCACCGCCACAGCCCTCCAGCCTCTGCCAAAGGAGCTGCCTTCCCCCAGGGGCCTTATTTATACCCAAGTGTGCTCCATCTTACCTGGATGTGGCCACCTGCTGCAGATCAGTGTCCATGGGGGGACCTTAACCCTTTCCTGACCCCACACTTTACTAGAGACAATAACACAGTACACCAAGTCAGTGCCAGGTAGCATCAGGAGGGTTGGGGCTGGGTTGTTCCCATAAATATAAAACACTGGGATATGCAGAAGGCCAAAAGCCAGAGCACATCCCACCTCCCAGCCTTCCCCTTCTGCTGGGC
>NW_009649114.1:781328-805346 GCF_000708025.1 Charadrius vociferus
CCTCCCCCCTGCCTCCCCTCACCTTGGGTAAGATCACGGTCGAGGGGTACCACTCCGCAGTAACCAAAGGTGTCAGATGCAATCCCTTCTTTTTAGAAGTCCCTAACCAAAGGCAATAAGTAGGTGTAAGTGCCAAGAGCTGAACCGGAGCAATAAAGAAAACTGTCAGGAAACGAGTAAAACCCAGCAGCTTTAGGAGTGGTGAACTGGGTGCCCACACGAGGGGACAGGCATGTTGCGGAGTCCAAACCCGCAAATATTTGGGGTCTTCCCCCAGGCTGAGCAAAGGCGCGATGCTCTGGCATCAGCACCGGCACCGGCGTGACCCGCCGGATTCCCCCGGTCAGCCAGTCTGCCCGTATCACCCCGAGAAGCTCACGGCCCCGCGGTACTGCCCGTCCTGCTGCTGCCCTCTCCCCTGCCACGTGCCGCTAGCTGTCCCCAACTGCCTGACAGTGTCCTCCTGTCCTTCCCCAGAGCTCCAAGGAGGATGCTGACCTCGCCTACTCCGCCTTCCTCCTCACCTCCAGCAGCATCACGCAGAGCGGCGCTGGGGGGGACAGCGCAGCCCCGGAGGTGCCCCCCACGAACTGGGAGGGTCAGATCTGAAGTCGAGGGATGGAGAGGCAGCAGCGACAGGGACCGTGAGGATCAGAGCAAGACATCGGCAAGCAGCACTGTTTATTGCTACCGCAATTCGCTATAGCTTGACCTTTTTTTTTTGTTTGTTTGTTTTTTGCTTAAATTCGGCTTTGAGCGGTGATTTAGGAGCAATCGTTTGATGCCAGTCGGGGTGGCTGGGCTGGAGGCGCAGGTCTGAGCGAGCAGGTCAGACCGGGAAACGGCGGGGGCTGGAGTGGCTTTGCCCACAGACAGCCCCATCCCCATCAGTGCCCTTCCGACACGGTGGGCTCTCAAAGGCACATTTTCAAAGTGTCTCAATTTATTTTAAAGGCAGCTGGAAAACCCTCTAGAACGACAACGCGCGGTTTCGATTCCTCTTGCTTTTTTATCCAGAGGGCAGAACCTGTAGACCAGACACGGTCTGAAGTGTTTATAGGCACAAGCAATAAAGAATACCGTTGGCTTTCAGCAGACGAGGGAGTCTCGCAGTCCGTGGGAGGGTGCGGGGAGAGTGCGTCCAAAGAGGAGAGTAAGGATGCATTGGGGGGGTATCCTGCCAGAAACAGCAATGAAACCCAGAGCAGCATCCCATCTGGCGTTGCAAATGGTGCAGGAGGGTAGAAGGAACCCACAAGTAGTGGAGATCAACTGGAAATGTTTTGAGTAATCTCACGTGCATTTTCAGCGGCAGCAGGATTTGATCACAGAATGACATTAATTGGTATGACAACCTGTCAGTAGCCTCTATAGCCGGTCAGGCAATAGGCACCGGTGTTCACTGGTGCTGTATCCATCTGCACAGTACAGACTGAATTCCCCAGAGCAGCTGAACCAACGACCTCCCATTTCTGACCTGGAGTGGGAAGAACTGAGCCCAATCTGCGCTCCTCTGCCCCAGAACCACCCCTTTGCTTCATAAACCGGAGGTACACATCACTCACACGTTTTCCCTGGCTGACTTCATGTGTATCCAGGCAGAAACAAGGATGACTGTAATTAAATGTTTTCTCTTGGTCTCATTTTCGAGAGCAGATAACTAAACAGAGAAAAGTAATTTATTGATGCACGGATTTCCAAACAGCAGCGTGAGACTGCTGTCTGTCAGTTAGCGGCGGGTGCAGAAAGCTGAATAACCAGCAGATAGGGCAATGTAGGAAGCAGCAATGATGAAAAAATTGTGACAGAGCAGAGAAGCAATTTTCCCTGGACACCAGGAACGGGATGGGCTGGCGCCTGCCTGGCACAGAGAGGGGCTGCGGAGGTGTCCGCCAGGGCCAGGGCCGTGCAGGAGAGAAGGACCAGACACCGCACGGGTACGTTCAGATTTCTGAGCTTGTGTTGGCTATTTGCAGCTCTGATAGCAAGCCTTAAAACATGAAGATTGAGGAGTGGTACCCTGGCCAGGGTCTGACCCAGCGGTGTTACGGTAATACCATGAGTATTTCTGGTTTAGTGAAATATGAGCTACACTTTAAAACGAAAAGAATGCTGTAGCTCAGGAAGGTGCCGGGCAACGGCTGTTTGCGTGAGCCTGCAGACACAGAGTTTTCATTGAGGATAAACCCCAAATTATCCCTCAGTCACCGACCTCCCCACAACAGGCGCTGAGATGAGCTTGGCTCTCTGCGAGTAGGAGTGCCGCAGCTCCAGTGGCACTCGTGTTTCAGGGCTGCCTGTGTTATGTGCGTTTTCAGGGCTGCTCTCACACCCTGAGTCATCACCGTCCTGATGGCAAGGCTCGGACCCCAAATGTCCGGTTACGGCTCATCTGCCTCATCTCCCGGGCTGCATCCCCTCGGCAGCACGGTGGGAAGGGGCTCGGATGTCAGAAAAGGTGTGGAGGGGCCAGGACAGGTCTGCGCCCGCCCGGAGTTGCTGGAATTGAATGCATTATTCTGGTGCAATAGGAAAGGCGTGCGCTTGGAAAGTGTCCCCGGGGGTGAGCAGTCATAAAGCTGCAGGAGAATGCTAAGGTTTGGAAATTCGGGAGAGGAGAAAACCCCTTTCGCTCTCCCTTTGTAAATCCGTTTCCTCTTCAGCCTGCCCGCCGGCGTCCTTTTCCCAGCTCCGCTCCTCCCGCACCGCGAGTGAGCTGAACTCCAGGGAGAGGTGCGGAGGGCGAGAAAGGAGGGTGGGCTGAGCACCCCGCCAGCCGGCTCTGCCCGCGGCTCCGGCTCCTGCCCAGCGCGGGCACCTCCATCGGGCACCTCCTTTCCGAAGGGGCTTTCCCCGGGCTGCTGCGGTGGGTGGGAAAGTGTAAACTTAGTTCGACATGAAAGCAGTACAACATGCTTGGATTGAGGCACGCCAGCCTCCGCACAGGATACAAAATCAATGGAATCTGATAAATAGTAATAAATGTGACAGCGTAAGCTGAGGATGTGGGATAAAACCCACACACCTCACTCAAGCTGTCATCCAGAGCCCACCACAATCAACAGACAGGTCCACAGGGACCTCACCAAGCCGCAACATCTCCTTCCCCAGACTGCTTGCCAAACATGCCGAACGATTTTCTTTGGTCAGTGGTGAGCTGCGGTATCTCATTGCATCACCACTTCACTCCTAATGGTTTTTCTTTAAGAGAAAATCACAGTACGTGCAAGATACGTCGTTCTTACATAGTTGATTTCAAGGGTAACAGTGTTGAAAGATCAGCTTCCATAAACACTGACATTGTGTGGATGGATGTATCCACCCATTCAGGCCCTGGCACCAGGACAAATGAAAGTCAGAGTGCAAAAACTCACGAGAAAGCAAATTAAGAGAAACAAAGGCCCAAGAGGCTTTCCTTTGGCATAAGCAAATATTTGAGGAAGGATAGTGAGCAATCAAGGAGATCTTTCCTTTAAAAGTGAATCACCAAATCCCGCTCGTACATATGCACTAGAGGCAAAAGCTGGTGAGCTCACCCAGCCAGGTCACCACCCGGGCAGTTTTGGGAAGGGACAAGGAGTCTACTCCTCCTCTGCAGCTCTTCATTCTGCTGGCGCCCGAGGAAAGGTACAGCGCCCACCAGACTGACGCAAGGTGCCGGCAATGCTGGTTTGCTGCTGGAGGTCTTGACCAAGGTTCTCCTGTGATAGGGATGAAACCAAATCAGTAACTAGGTTCTCCTCAAGGATATAAGAACCTTATTCCATAATAGAGAAATCATAGAATCATAGAATGGTTTAAGTTAGAATGGACCTTAAAGCCCATCCAGTCCCACCCTCTGCCCTGGGCAGGGACACCCCCCACCAGCCCAGGTTGCTCCAAGCCCCGTCCAACCTGGCCTTGAACACCTCCAGGGATGGGGCAGCCACAGCTTCTCGGGGCAACCTGCTCCATGGGCTCACCGCCCTCACAGCAAATAATTTCTTCCTCATATCTAACCTAAATCTCCCCTCTTCCAGTCTGAAGCCATTCCCCCTCATCCTATCACTACATGCCCTTGCAAAAGTCCCTCCCCAGCTCTCCTGCAGCCCCTTCAGGCACTGGAAGGGGCTCTAAGGTCTCACCGGAGCCTTCTCTTCTCCAGGCTGAACACCCCCAACTCTCTCAGCCTGTCCTCATAGGAGAGATGCTCCAGTTAAAGACCCTCTGCTGCAGCTAAAGCCTTCCCCATGTTGCCTCTGTAGCATCATCAGAAATTGCCCAAGCTGGGAACAGCCAGCCCTCCCTCCATCCCAGCTGCCAAAGCTGTCCGTGCCCGTGAGCAGGAAAGGGACAGCTGGAGAGTGTCAGGCTGTCCCATGGGAACAGAGGTGCTGAGGTTTATGCAAGCCCGAAGGATTCAGATCGGGAAGCAACAACTCAACCCTAACAGCAATAAGAGCTGCTCAGAGCCGGGGCGAGCGTGCAGCGTCCTGGCCATGCTCATGCCAGCACAGCTGGTGGGAGTTTTGGAACACCTTGCTCAGCTTAGTTGATTCTTAGAGCAAAATGCACCATATCAGAGATCCACCCTCCAGTCTTGTTCAAGCCTTATGTCTAAGGAACGCAGCAGTAAGGCTTTATCACTTGAAATATTAGGACTAGAGTGCTACCAGGGACATAAACATCCAGCTGCTCTCCAAGCATTTACCTGGGCCCTGACACCAGCGGTATGCAACACCTCCTGCCTGCTTGGACAGATAACCTGGGTAGTCTTAGTTCATTTACTAACGCATTAGTCCTCTGCCATTGTCAGAAACCGCAGCAATATATGTATTAACACTGTGTGGGAAAACACAGTGGAAAATTAAATCAGATCATGCAGAACCAGTGGGTACCAGTGATGTGTGTGCAGCCACTGGCAGCTAAAAGAGCCCCAAATGGGTGAAAACAGACCAGAGCTATATATTATGCACAGTAAAAATGGTCTTGTGGACAAGCTGGGGTGATTTAGCATCATTCGGGTCTAAACTTTGGTCTCTCCGGTATGTCAGGAGCGATGCGTCACCTCTGGGACGCTCGTGTTACCAGGAGCGACAGTATCGGCTGTGAAAGGGCACCACGGTGAGTTCAGAAAGTTTCACCAACAAGAAACTTATAATTCCTCAGAATTTTGACGAACAGACTGAACACAGTTTCAAGTGGGGTTTATTTATGGTAATTGCAACAGATTTCCACAAAACTTACTAATGTGTGTCAGTAAATTACACAATACATAAAAGAACCTTTTTCTATTCAGCAACCACATATCTTGCATAGAAAGTTTTCTTTTACTGATAAGGCAGAAAATATCACCTCAAAAGAAAAAAACAGATTTCTAAGGCCTGACATACCTGCTAGGACCTATTTTTGGTGCCAGGACCTATTCTTGGAAGCATTTCTCAGCCTGCCTGCGCACCTCGTTTCAGCCAGAGCAATCGGCAGCAGTCACTGAAGACTGAGCCCAGATTTATGAGCATTAACTACTCTGCAGCATTAACTACACCAGTGCAGTTCCAGCGCTCATGAACATCAATTCCCTACACAATAAATTTATAATTTAAACAATACTTTTATTAAATGATCACAGCTTATGTCTGCTAGCAAGAGAAACCCTTTTAGATTTTCCCTTGGACAGCATCCTTTGACAGAAGGCAGCTAAGCGAGTGCTACGCTGATTTGATCAAACTCAATATTTCCTTCTTGATGCGAGACTGCTGATGCATTCGCCTGTGCACCCGGCTAGCAAAACACTCAGTGTTTGACTGAACACAGCTGCAAGCAGTGAGAAGCTGCACTGATGCAGTACATTATTCTCCTGTTCACCGCTGGTCTGTGCAATGTCCCAGCAGCTTCGTTAGCCCTGATCGTTGGTGGGTCGTTAACACCTTCTGCTCTCTAATGAGATTTCTCCACCCAGTCTAGTAGGATGTCCAGCTCACCCAGGGATTTAATTGCTGCAGATGTGATGTTCAGCTGAAATGGTATAAAGGAATAAGTTGTAAGCAAAGGTAGTGAGTACAACCCAATGTAAAGAGAATCTGCGTATCTGCGTTAATTACCAGACACAGCCATCAACTTACCCCTTCGTAGTTTGCAAGTATTTGCTTAAATTTCTCAGTGGATTCCTGTCCACACACGCACTTATTCTGTTCATGCTAAAGAAATACAATAGAACTCATTAGTTTGGGGGGTTAATTTTTAAAAAATAAGAGATCTGTTTCTAACTATGCTGGAAATTACTGTACGGACTGAGACCTTCTTGAACTCTGGAAAAGGCTGCAGGTCCTTAAATCAGAGTTCGGCTAAGAACAGAGTTTATTTTGCTAGATGGAGGGACAGGATAAATATCGTTCTTTAGAACTAACGTGGGGTTTGGCTGATGAGTGGCAAGTATAAAAATTTCTCACTGGATGTACACACTCTTCACATCATGCTTCTTTGTATTCTTGTTAAAACCATTTTTATAAATAAAGACTTTTGTGACTTTATACAACACTTAGGCTTGTTTATATACCAAATGCTAACAGATGAAATTACACTGTAGCAATACCCTGGACTTACACACTGCCCGAGTTTCCTCTTCACGCTGAGAAAGGAGTTGGCTATGCTGCTGATTTTTCGGTTGACAAACGAATCCTCAGTCTTGCAGTGTTTGAAGACTTTGTCCACGTAGAAGTTGAAGAGGTGATGGGTGATGCAGCATCTATCTAATGACTTAAGGAATAAATTTCATTTTTAAAAGGTCTTCCAAAGTGCTTTAAGGCTGTAGTCGCCAGCCTTTCTGTCCCCCTCCAGAATAAACCACTTCTAACACCAAGCACGGTAGCCAAGCACAGCAGGATGTTTTGACTCATATACAGCTTTTATAGTGATGCTTGATGTAAACTGATAACATATAGGAAGCTATTTTAGACTGATTTTCCAGGAGATCCATTCTCAGCCAGTCTCATTGAGTCAACAAAATAATTAGCTGATTTTGTAGTTGGGTATTAGATGCTGAGACCTGAAGCAGTGGCCCATGTCTAGTGCCTTAGAGTGTAAGAGGGATGCCAAATACTTATTTATAACGCATTTCACCTCCCAAGATCACATTCACCTGCCTTTGGATCCTTTAATACCTTTGCACCCAAATCTCAATTCACCTCGCTATGCCTCCACCGACCGAGGCAGTGGGGAGCCGCAGCTCCTGTAACTGGAGCATCATGTGCAACAAAAAGAAAGAAAAAAAGCCTCTGCCCACCATTTCTGGAAAGAGAGTCAGGGTGAAAGCCCAGCACAGGAACCGGCAGTGGGACACCCACCTCTTTTCGCCTACGTGATCCACATCACTTTATCCTCCCTGACCTGCACTGTCTGCCAGCGTCTGTATTTCGCAGGAACTTAGAAGAAGTCATAGCATCAAACAACTTCCCCAAACGCCCTGAGCTGGCACACCTCGTGGCTGGCATTAGGATGCCAGCTGGTCAAAATTATTCAGAGAAAAACTGAAGGACACCTACCTTAACCTTGTGCAGAGAATGCGGATAAGACAAGATGCTGAGGGTCCTGATGGGGTCTCTGGCTTGCTGCACGGGAGGAGACAGAGATGGTGACGTACCTGCTGGCTCCAGAGGGGCTTCAGGAGCAGCTGACTAAAGAGCTTCTCCAGCTCCACAAGAGCCCGGAGCAATACTTACAATGTTGGCTTTGATTGCGGTGAAACCAGACCTAATCTCAGTCACACTCATTGAAACTCTGCAGGGTCCAAAGTGGAAGATTTTGTTCCCAGCTGTCAGCATCAAATTCAACCAGCAGGACGTGGAGAAGAGGCAGAGGAGCAAGTGGGATCCCTTCATGCTGCTGTGGGATGCAAACACGGCCGGCTGCCTGGGAGACCTGTTCAAGGAAGACAATATTGCCTCACTTTATTTCCTAAATAATACAATTGTAATGCTTAAGAAAATATATAGACTTTATATAGTGCTTATACTTGTGCATGTGTATTAAAAAAAGCACACTCACTAGTTTCTCTTACCCGTTTCTTCTTGACTCCCCATGTACAAGAGGAAAAAATCAAATGAAAACAAATACTTAACAGAAGATCCCAAAAGAAGCAAAAAGGAAAAAAAAAAATCAGTAAAAGACTGCATGTAAATAGACAAAGTTCTTCTGAAAAATTTTCAGCAGAAAAATAAATACAGAAAAATTAAAATTTTAAAAGTCTACTGATTCAGAAGCAGCAGGAGGTAACTGTGACTGAAAGCAGCAGATCCCAAAGTCTGACCACAAAAGAAAATGCTTTCTTTCAGAAATAGCATACTTCAAATACAACTTTTGTTAGCACTGAAAATTAAGGTTATTAATGGAAAAAATCCTTTCAGAGATGCATTATAGGAATACAAGGAAATGTACACAAGCACATAGAGTGAAAGGATAAAATCAGTATTTTACCTTGTTCTTTGATGTGGGTTCACCTGTCTCACCGACATCTGACCTGAAGAGCTCTGAAGAACACGTTTTTATCCAGGTATCAGGAGGAAATAACTCTTGGATTAACTTTTGGGATTTTTCTTGCTTTTCCCGGCATGTATTTCCCTTTGTGATTTACCGAATTAATGAGCTAGTGAAAGGGACCAACTCTCTCACCCACAGGTGTTTCCCTCACCTACGGAGGCGGGAAATCTTGGCATCGCTGTATCATTTTGCGTTCGGGAAGAAGGACACGACCAAAAGGAGGGACCATCATGGGGGTTGCATCCCCGAAATGCCAAGCCCGGGGGCTGCCCCCGGCACGGAGCCACGCTGCCAAACCCCTCCTGGAGAAGGGCCGTTCCCAGCTCCCGCGGAGGCGTTGGGCTGCGGGAAGCCCAGCGGCATCACCATCCCCCGGGACGCCAGTGGTCCAAACCCCCCCAAGGTGGGAGGGTTGCTGGCAATAGGACATGGCGCGCTAGTAAAAGTAGCGTGACTCAGAGGGTTGGCAAAACCTTTCGCCATCACTGTCCTGGCACACGGGGCCTTCACCCGCCGCGTACGGGGGATCCTGCTCCCAGGCTTGCTCCTCCGGCGGGTGGACACTTATCCCCATCGGCACGTCCCTGGTATTTGGAGACCGGAGATGCCCAGGTACGAGAGAGCAGGGCTTTGGGATGACACAGCGCCCACCTCAGTGCCAGAAGTCACTTGGTTTTCAGGAGCACGAGTGACTTAGGCAAACACTATGCACAGTCCAAAGCTACCACTCTGCAGAAAGACAGAAATTTCACTCAAACCTTTAAAAGTCCACCATCCCAGTGGCAGCAGGGAACTTTTACCCACCAGCAAAGACTGTGACTGTAAAGTCTATGATGACCCTGCTGTGAGCATCAGCTGCTGAGCAAAACTGATGCAGCCAAGGTCCTTGAGCAGACCAGGCATGCTCTCACAGCAATGTTTCAGATCTAGACTGTCCCCAGGGAGCCAAGGTTTGCCAGCTGGGGCAGGCTGTCACATGGATGTGGCAGTAGAGGTACAAAACCCAGGCTGGTTCACCACGCTGTTGGCTCCGAGACTAGTTTGGTTGTTTCTGTAACCCCTCTGGAGACAGCTAAATCCAGTCTACAAACAAAAATGAGCAGTTGAAAAAACCTTCTTGGACTACCTGTACCCAGTAGGGAAGGTGAGATGGACTTAAGGGCACAGAGGTGGCAAAGATGCTCCTCTAATCCCACAGCCAACCTGAGGAGCAGCCATGGGTGAGAGCAGCAGCCTGAGCCTGTGCCTGTTGCAATGCGGTGTATCTTGTGTGCCGCTGCCTGTGGGCCAGGGCTGTTCTATAAAGTTTTGCTGGGTGAGTAATTTATTGATAACCAAGCTCAATCTTGAGCGTATATCCATCATCAGGGGAAGACTAGGCAAATAGATTTTACGCCCAGGCTAGTCAGAGTGTTGCATACAGCTGAAACTGCCCCAAATGCATCAAACGTGCCTCCCTCATCCCTGCGCCTTCGCGCTGTACAACAGCCAAAAGGCAGGTCCAAATCTGCAGCGGGCTGGATTTGCCCTCGCTGAGGTGTTGGAGGGATCCTCAGCAGCAGGAGGCTGTGAATCTCTGCCTTCCTCCCCCAGTTCCCAGCCGCTGCCTGCAATTGCAGCAAAAATTTCACGTGGAGCAGAGGAAGCGGCACCGGCAGCGTTCCCAGGCAGCCCGGTGCACACCCAGCCTCGGTGAGGAAACAAGGGAAGAGGCAATGAGTTCTTACTTAATTATGTAAATTGCAGATGAGAAGAAGGGATTTTCTTTTTTTTTTTTTTTTTTTCCTTTTGGTAACTGAACTGACGCTCGGGACGGGTCAGCCAAATGCCAGCAGGCAAGAAACAGTTGTGGGTTAAAAGCTGCCAGCCAGGCTGGGGGAGGAAAGATGCTGGGCTGAAAGAGGAACGGGAGGGAAATGTCGTATCATCATGGTCCAGGGTCTTGCTCCATTACAGACCTCTGCGCGGCCCTGGGTGGGCATCCTTTGGCCTCACTGTCCTGTCACCCACCATTTGCAAAGCAGAGACAATAGCGTGACTCCCACCGCAAGGGCAAGGAGGAGAAAAATCATGCCAAAGGATGGGGGGAGAGACAATCCAGATACTTAAAAATGAAAAATTTTGTGTGCAATGATGGCGATTGATTACCCCAAGTGCTGGACCTCGGCGAGATCTCAAACCCTCGTTTTTCGGAGCAGATGGGATGGCATCAGCAAGGACCACAGCGTGCGTTGGACCGAGTTCTGATGGAAGCGAATCACCCAGGCTTGGCTTTCCCCAGGCAGGCTGCCTAAGGGAGGCTCTCCTCGACCTGCCAGCTGCAGCAACATGAAAATATCCTCAATAAAACAGCACACTATTTCTCATGCGCTCTGGGAAGGAAGAGGAAAAGGAGAAATAGGGATTTCTGAGACACAGCAGCGTGACGATGCAGATGAGCTCAGACAGCAAAATGGGAACTGACTCCCCCAGGCGCTCTCAGAATAATTAAGCCTTTTGCATACGGCAGCGCTGGGGAGCGTGCTGGGAGTGCAGAAGTGGTCCTCTCCCCGGGAACGCTGCCAGGCAGCTGCCAGCTAACGGTGGAGGGCTCCTCCCTAGGGATTTTATGGTAGGCACGTTGTAACAGGGCACTACCCATACCTTTTTGGACAGTCCCAACCCATATCTTCCCTACTGTGGGTACTGTCTCTTCTGCAGGCTCTGTCATGAGGCACAAGGACCTCAGGGCAGATCACATCAGGAAAGCCTGAAGACTAGCAGTCAGTGAGTAGAAGTCAGCCTTTTCCAAGTCATTTGTCACTAAGGTCTCCTGCCTCATTCAGCAACGGACACTCATGCCCCTTAGCCTTCCTTTTCCTGCCCACCTACTTCTGGAAACCATTTTTGTTGCAACTGTTCCACTTCCAGCTTAGCTTTGGCTTTCCAAACGCCAGCTCCATTCGGGCAATGTCTCTCCATTCTTCCTGGGAAGCTCATCCCCTGCTTACATGCTCTGTATCCTTTTTTATCTCTATTTTGGTTTTTGTGTGTGCGATCGCTCTCAGGACACCCCTGCTCATCCACAGAGGCTTCCTGACACCTGTGCAGCTTCCCACACATCCGACTGTACCACTCATGCTCTCAGGAGGTCCTCATTTAAGTTTCACATCTGTTCTGAGTGCCTTTGCACTTCATGACAGTTTCCCATGGAGGAAGAGAGTCTCTTGGAATCACACATTCCACCCTGTATTCTTCCTTCGCCAGAGAGGGAGTGAATTGTTAGTGGTCTGCACAAATACGGACTTACGTGGAGAATAATCATCAAATCCTTCCCTAAACCAAGGTCTCAGCTTCCTCAGAGCTCGATTTCCCTCAAAATGTTGCACCAATCTATCATGTTTCTCACACAGATGTCATCATCATAGTTCAAAGCTCTGAACTGGTCACCAACTATTTTGCCTTCCCTTTATGCAGCTTCAGTGATAAGGTATCTGGAGTCACTTCTGCTGTCTTTCTTGCTTAACACTGTAGAGGGACTTCAGAGGAATTGTTCAAACCAGTGTCCATTGTGACAAATAGATCATGGTTTTGAGCATTTCGGTACGCTAACGCACGCAGCATAGGGCGTAAACTTGAGGAATGACACATATGTGTGCACTTCCACGGTTGTGACCTTGTTGGGATCACGGAGACACAGTGGGATTACTCACATGGTCCGAGTGTTGCCATGGAGGGATACAGGGTCTTTAGGCAGGACGGGATGGGAAGACAAGGACTCCCCAGTACATGAACTTCAACCTGGAGGCTCAGTTTATATTTGCGCGTGGGAGGAAGAGCCATTGAAAGAAAAGTGGAAGTGGCCCTACACCATTTTGTTTGGCCCATTACATGGTTATGAAAGGAAGTCTGCCACTGCCTGGAGCGGCCGGTTAAACTGGGGCTGGAGAAGGGTCTGTGCGGGGCAGAAGTTCACCCAGGAGGCCCCTGGGGCAAAGGGTGGGTTACTGCAGTCAGCAATCCCACACCACCAACATCCCCGAGGAGTTCTGCCCAGTCAAGTCTCCTGCCCCAAAGCGCAGGATCACCTTCGTCACACTGCCCATCTCCGCCCTCACTTGAGCCACCTCCTCCTGCATCTTTTGGGCTTGCTCCACCACGAAAACAGGACAGTTCCTGCAGGAACTGGGCAGCAATGGCCCCCAGCGGCGTCTCAGCACCCCCGTGTCCCGCCTCACCGGCCGGTGGGACCCCCACGCCAGTGCAGGGCCACGCTGTGCTGGGGCAATGTGGGATTCCAGCTACCCAGCCATGCCACCAGCCTTGGCAGGGGAGCACAAGGTGCCCCATGGGCAGCCCAGGCCCGGCCGGACCCCTGTCCCCCCTCCCCAGTGGAGTGGGCCATGCAGGCGGCAGAGCCGCCGGTGCCTTCGATGGTGGGAGGGCCCGGGCCCAAAGGGCGCCTGTGGGGGCTGCGGCAGGCTGGGGGGCTCTCGCACTTGTGGGGCTGGGCGGTGTTTGGGCACGATGCTCTGGGCAGGAACAGGCTTCCCCTATCCAGCTCTGGAAGGGGGTTCCAGTGGGAGCAGCAGTGATGGCAGCACCCTGCCTGCACCTGGGCTCCTCAGGCTCCATGTTGACATGGGGGGGTTCCGTCTTCCACAGTGGCCTGTGGGCAACTGCCAAGGGCCACCGTGCCCGCTCCTCCTCAACAAGATGCACAAGGCAGCAGAACGGCTCCTCTGGGCCGACCTAGAGACCCCCGTGGCTTCTTTGGGAAGACCCAGGAAGCCTCATGTGTCATTAGCATCATTTATACGAGGTCTGTGGTGAGCAGCACAGCTCCCGCACATCTCACATCTGCAGTGATTCAACTCGAAAAGGCACAAAAGGAGCCGGCAGCCCAGCGGGGACGAAGGGACCGTCCCCGGTGCAGCCTGGAAACCAACCCTTGGAGCAGCCTCTTGGACCGCTCCAGCTCTCGGCAGCTCCGACCGCTGCCGGGACAATGCTCAGCCTCATCCTGCCGAGCAGGCGGCCACGTTCGCATCACCGCCACTGCGCAGAGCTGGCATCACCGCCATGGTAACGGAAACAACAACAGCAGAAAGCACCAGACTGCTGCAGACAAATGGCTTGTTGAAATGACTAACAAAGCAGACGTTCCCAGTGAGCCCAGGAGCACGACAGGAGATGAGACACCTACTCACCAACTGCCCTTTCTGTGGGAGAAACTCAGCAGCAGCTCCCAGCCCTGCTCCAGCACCGGGGCTGGAGAGCCATGCCCTGTCCACGTCGCTTACCGTCCCACTCGGTGTGATCCAGCGCTCACCCAACATTATTCATTTCAGATATCCAAGAGCTTTTGTTTTATCCTAAAAAAAAAAAAGATAAATAATCCTTTAGAAAAATAACCAAGCTGTTCTGATCTGAAGGAGCCATGCACTCAAGAACTGACCACAGGCACACGTTAACATTGTGTTGTAGTAAAATTGATACTAACTGGAAGAAAAAAAAAAAAAAAGGAAAAGAAATGTAAAATGCAATTGAAGCAACCGAGGAAACCTGCTGCTGCTAAAAGTGCTCTATGCAGGACAAATCCTATTTAATTATTTACTTAATATTAAAATAGGCAAATAGTAACTAGACATGATTTATCTAAGATTTGATTAAGGAACGAACTACTAGACAATGTAGCTTTGTTCTAAGTAGGATATTCCAGTCAAGAGAACGATGAACTGTAGGCCTGGTCAGCAAACCGAGAAAACCGCCTGGAGCTGCCAAGATTAGAAGAGAAGTAGGTAAAAAGTAACTTTGGCAGGGGGAGATCACAACCACCAACTCATTGACCACCTACCCAAATGATACCACCAACTCCAAAGAGAACAATAGAAGAAGACGATAGTCTGCTCACCGTTTTACATAGGAAGTGAAGAAATCTCAACTAAGCATTAAAGAGAATGACAATAAATATGTATTAATTGTTTGAATATGTAATAATCAGTGTATAAAAATGGGAATCTTTGAAATGAAGGTGTGCTGCTGACTTGGGGTGAGCACCCCATTTCTGCGCATTGATGGAATAAACTGGAAATACCTCTGCTCTGTGTGTTAGAGGCTCGCACACCGGGTAAGGAACCTAGATTTGGGACAGCAACTAGGTTTCCAGTAAAGTGTTTCAGAGTGATAAGGCACCAGTTTCAATAGTGCATTTCAATGTAGTTTCATGCTATAAGAAGATCTGATAATACTGTACAGACCATTCTTGGTTTGCCATTCTTTGTCATTACTCATGTTTCACAGCAGCTTTAGGTACACCAGCATTTCAGATATGAGGTTGATGATGGTTTGCACACAGATTCCTAGAACTAGACAACATGAATGATAAAAATGCCTCCAGTAATTTTACTAAAAGAAAAATCAAGACTTTATAACAAAGTCCAGCAACAACATCTGAACTCAGGAACTCTTCCTGACATCCTCCAGGAAAAAGATCTGCAAAAAGCTGAAACAGAAATGCTTGTAGGATATTGCATCTCTCCTGGTAACACCGTAGCTCATCAAAACCTCTGCCAAAGGAATGTAATTCTCTTTCCACAGGCAGAAAGAAATTTTTTCCACTTGTTTTTTATGCACTAGAGTAATTTCTTACACACTTGCAGTGATGTAAATCGTCAGACAGCACTACTCTAATCATAGCGGGGCACTAATGGGGAGATTGACTGCAGCAGTGGTGCTGCGCTGCAGTTCTGAGTAGTTCTCAGCACCTTAAAAATCAGAGGTTTAATTGTCAAGCAATCACCCGGCCCTCCAATTGAGAGCCCATTTAAAATCTCATTTGAACAAGTGCTGATCTGGCACCAGCCTCTTGAAACCCAGGGATTCACACCAGCACCCAGAGGGGTGTCACCCGCCCCGGCGTCACTCTTTCCTGCACCGACGTGCTTTGCTCTTCGCAATGGAAACGTGCTCCATGGCTGCCAGCACCCTCTCCCAGCCTCCGAAAATCTGGCTACCCTTCTGCCTCCTAATTAGTGCAGTTCATTATCAACAGAAACTGGGGGCCAGTTACCGAGCGGGCTCACCAGCCCTGCCACTCGCTCAGTCCCAGCTCTGCAGTGCTGCTGACAAAAGTAAAAAATTGTTTTTCTCGGTAAACTCATCAAATGACTCAGAAAAAACTCTGCAAGGAGTTATATCGGCTGATAGGTGTGGTACATTGTGTGCCCTCTTCTCAGTCACGTTTCTAACCATAACCACTTGAATAATTCTGAAAGTCAAACACTGAGTACTGCCTTTTAGGGAGCAAGGAGCTAAGCATGGCTTATCTTAATGAACTGCAACTTCTATTCAGCCGAGCTCAAGAGATGTCCAAAGCCACGGGAGCAAAATTCAGGCTGTTTTCCAGGATCTCTTCCCAAGTGGCTCGTGGTGCACGGGACTCTCAGCAGCTTTAGGACCAACCCTCATGGGCAGAGCAGCTCCTTTCCCCGTGGTGAGGGGCTGAGGAACTTCAGGAGAGCCTGGGAGGGTGTCCCCAACCCCAAGATGATGTCTGAATCACCCTGATTCAGGGCATGACACATGACTGTCCCCTCTGGGGCTGTTTCTGCCATTTCCTGTTACCTGCAGCCCAGCCCAGGATGTCCCCAGGTGCATGTCCCATCAGAAAGGGGACAGAGCCACCTCCCCTGGGAGCATCACATCATTGCTGTGGGTGGCACCAGGCTCAGCCCACCCTTACTGGATGCCCTCACCCTGGTCATGGTCGGCTCCTGGCTGTGCAGGGCTGCACGTCACAGAAAATGACACTGCCGCCGTCACCACCTTCATGGAGCAGATGTGACACTCATCTGCGTGACTCACCAATGGCAGTGCTGCTGCCAAGCCAAGATTTCACCCAAAGAGGGTAAAGAAAAATGCGAAAAAGAGTACTTTTTTTTTTTTTTTCCTCTCTAAGATTCACCTTTGTGGAAGGGGAAAAGCGTGGTGGAGGATCTCATATACTGACATATCTGTTCTGTAGAAAACCATTAATTTAGTCACCAGGGTTGGGGGTGTTGAAGGTTAGATACTTGCTTCCCCTGTTTTGATAAAATGTGAACTCATATTTTGGTTATCACAAATGACATCTTCCCCAAAGGGAAATGCATACTTCAGGTCTTTACAGTTTAATAACGCAGCTAAAGAGCAGCTCCTGCTAGCTTCTCTTCAACTGTCCAGCGCTTGGGTTTCAGCAGCCACCTCCATGCCTGGGGGTTCCTCTGCAAAGCCCGTGTTCTGAACGGGGTGAGTCCGGCCAAAGTGCCGCTGTCCTCAACAGTGGGCGAGTGCACGAGCTGTGTGCGATGCCAGGGACCAGCCCAGGGGAGTCCAGTGCGTTCCCGATAAATTCAGGAACTGGCTGGAGAATCAAATGGCCCTTGAGAAGTTTTCACCCCAAAACTGCAACAGCTCAGGAGTTATCTGAAAGGTTTAGCAGCCCACTGCTTGGGTACACATCACTCTTTTGTGATCATTTCAGCAAGATTTCCCAGCCAGAGAGTGGATTTTGATGGTTTGGGTTTTTTTTTCTTTTTTCCCCCACCGTGTAAAGGAAATTGGCTATTTCTGTGAAAATTGAGATATAGTTGCCTGAAAAGCACTGCCCTGCCATTGAAGATGAGCAGAAGCCTCCACGAGAGGATGAGGTAAAGCCCAACACCCATGATGAGATTTGCGCACGTCTCCAAACGTGCATATATTTCACAGATTCAAATCCGCCCAGGAGGTGAAACACAGGCTTAACGAATGAGCCTTTTTCAGTTTCCAGGTTGTTTCAAAAGCTTTTTGATGTGAGCATCTGACATGCTAGCAATTGGGCTTCTCCAAGCAAATGTAATGCCAATGTACAGAAACTGCTGAAGCACAGGCAAAATTTCGAGCTGCCTGAGAAGCGCCCTTGCCGGCCTGCAAGGCTGCGCGCTGCTGGGAGGACCAATACCTCGCAGAGAAACGAAACTTTCTTGAAAGATCTTTCCGAGGGAGAGAGCTGTGATCAGTGAATATGAAAAACGTTCTAAGTAAATCAAACTTCCACTTTCAAAACCCACAAGAAGCCCCCGTGCACACCTTCCCTGCAGAATTTAGATTTGTTTAGTGTGCTTGCTTCTAATTTTCAACTTTTTACTCTCTTGCAATTAGTGCTACAACCATAATTTGCATTACCAGCCATTGTGGGGCTTCCCTTGTTCCTGCAGTCCTGAGGGGCTCCCATGGAGACCGGGTTATGCTGTTGACAGAGCTAGTTTGCACCTTGGAGAGCAGGCAGTCTAAGAGAGACGTGAAACAGAGAATCAACGAGGAAACCAGAAAAAATAAAATAGCCAAAACTGAAGAAAATAGCTCATTCTAAGGATATGGATTTTCCACGGTGAGCCTGGGCTCCCATGGCTCACAGAAGAGCTTGTGCAGGCAGTTCTGAGGTGCTGTTCCCCACCAACGGCTCTTCTTTGGATAAGGTTCATTAAAGTTTAGAAAACCAAAGCTGAAGTTCTTTACACTGAAAATTCAAAGGAACAGTCACAGAAAATGGTGTCAGTTATCAGGCACTGTCCACAGCACATAGAGATTTAAAGAGAAAAATAATCACAGAATAGTTTGGGTTGGAAGGGACCTTAAAGCCCCCCCAGTGCCCCCCCCTGCCCTGGGCAGGGCCACCTCCCCCCAGCCCAGGTTGCTCCAAGCCCCGTCCAACCTGGCCTTGACCACCTCCAGGGATGGGGCAGCCACAGCTTCTCGGGGCACCCTGCCCCAGGGGATCACCGCCCTCAAGAGTGAAAAACTTCTTCCTAATATTTAATCTAAACCTACCCTCTTCCAGTTTAAAGCCGTTCCCCCTCATCCTGCCGCTATGCTACATAATAATCACACATAATAGAACAATAGCACGTGGGCAGGGTTATTGTGGATAATTATCTGCACCCCCAGGTCAGCAATAGCAGACCCAAGACAGGAACATCGGCGAGCACGGCCAGCCAGGTCCCTGCTCGGCAGAGGGCTGTTTCTTGCTGAAATACCAAACTGCCCCCACTTTGTCCTCCAAAGCTTCAGACAGAGCTTTGAACGGTGTGGCTTTTCAAATCATCGCAGCGATGCCCAGAAGAGAAGAGAAACTTCCATCACACATGCTGCTGCTGTCGCTGCCACCGAGACCGATGGGGCCAGCAGTGCCGACAGCGCCGGGCTCTGGGCAGCGGCACGGCAGATGCCAGACCACGGTCTGCTGAAATGCGTGCACTTATCAGCCAGCTCTCATGTTCCTCTCATCCTTATTTTTGGAAGAGCTAAAAACAGATGCAATAGCAAAAGTCACACTGTGCATTTTTTAGAAAACGGAGTTTGGCCTGGGATTTGAGCACACGACCGAGCCGGCTGTCCCATCCGATGCCTGGGTTTGCCCAGGAGGGTGAAATGTGCTGACAGTGCAGGCAATAAATGATGCCTAATAGAGGAGAAACTGAGTGCTCGCTGCTATCAGCTCAATTTTTGAATTATCTGGGGAGCAAATGAATCACTCCAATAGGCAGCCAGAGCTCTCATAGATTTAGCTTTCACCAAAACTGAAACTTATGTTTCAGTAAATTAGCTGTAGATTCTGTACATAACTCAGCTCTTAAACATGGGTTTCGGTTTTGGCGGGGTTAATATTGCCTTTAGTAAGTATTAACTCGGGACTTGAATCAGTCTCAATTTCACAACCGTGAGGGGCCAAGGCTGGTTTCGCTGGTGCTGGCTGCACGTGAACCCGCGCGGAGGCACCCGGCAGCGGGCAGGGACGGGACCTCCGCCTGCTCCAGCCCCAGCTGGAGGGCAGAGAGAGACAGGGGGTAAGGACAGCAAAAAGAGCTCTCGCTGGCAAGTCTCAGCCACTCAGCTTCCCTACTTCCTACCTTATTTGCTAATACACATCCTGCAGAAATGAGAAAACACAGGCAAACCGGCACCGAATGCGCTGGCAGTGGGGATGAGGACAAGTCCGCATTGCAAAGTCCCCCGTGATGTTTTCCCATCTCCTGTTTGCATAACTGATTTAATCCAGGTGGGCAGACGTGCATCCCTCCCCACACTGGAGCTGCACAGCCGTCCCCCCTCGTTCCAGCAGAAAGTCGAGCTAAGGAATGAAGTTCTGGCTCCGCTAACGAGGAGTAACGCAGAGCTCAGGCACAGCAAACAGTGTCCCAAGAAATGCCCCAGGGAGCAAAGCCATTGGGGCACCAGAGGAGGGTTTAGGAGGTGAAAGCTGCCCCCAGGAGCTGTCCCTGCAGGAAAAGGGCACCATCTTCCCTGGACTGATCAGCACAATTTCTCCCTTGAGCTCTGCAGGGTGGCCTGAGGAGACGGAAGGGAAAAGCCCTCCCTCCTGTCCGGTTGAAGATGCTCTCCAGAAGGCGTGTGCGCAGAGGCTCCGCCGTTGTGAACACTGCAATGGTCCCTCCACAGCTCCGGGTTTACCACAGATGCTGTTTTGGCCCCAGGATGAGCAGGAGCCGCCGTGCCGGCTCCCCTGGGGCTCCACCAGCCGCTGAGGACACAACTCCCATCCGCAAGGTCCCTACTGAGACCTGCACGTCCCCAAAGCACCAAAGGGTTTGTCCCACCCCGAGCCTTGCACCACCCTCAACGGTGGGAGAGCCACCTCTTCCACCACCTACCCCAGCCACCATTTGCTTCAAGGTGCAAATTCTTGGAAAACCACGCTACGAGGCAAGGCTATGAACTGCCGATCTCTCCTTTCCTGACAGGCAGGAGACAACTGGCAGAGGAAGTTTGCTTCAGATCATTTTTTCTTCTTTTTTTTTTTTTCCCCTTCTTTTTTTTTTAAACACTATTTTCAGTGAGAGGGTTTTTCCACCATTCAAATTCGTCTTCCACTTCCTAGTTATAGCCCTCAAAACCTACATGGAAAGCAAAAACCAAAAAGGGACTTCAGTGCCTGATCCCAACACTGAAGTAAACCTTCCTCTGACTTCCATGAAAAGGTAGATCCCGGGCAAACTGCCTAAGAAGCACAAGCGAGACCAACGCTGAGCAGAAGCGGAGCGGACACTCCAGCTCCCACAGAGGGAAGAAGGTTGTACCCCTGGGAGCAACGAGATTTCGGCAATAGCTTTTCGATTGCTGAACTCTACCGCTTTCGTAACTCAACTTCACGTTTTTTGTTGGGTCTCTGTAATTAAGATACCTCGCAGGAGAACCAGCCAGGCTGCATCACCTGCTCTCTCTGTTAAAAAAAAAAAGAAAAAAAAAAAGAGAGAAAACAGAAGGGGATCTGAACACATGGAGGTAGAAAGATATAAACAAAATATTTAAAACCCTCTGAAACCTCTGAAAAGCACATCTGAGGGATCATGTTTTAATTAAAAAAATCTCTGCTTAAGATAACTCTTCCTCCCCCTACCTGTGGCACAGCTGGATGCACACCCTGCACCGAGGCTGTTAATTAGAAATTCCTCAACTTAAAACAAAGAAATTCAATAAGAAAAAAAACAAACAAACAAACAAACAAAAAAACCCCAAACCACCAAAACTTCTAGCAATTCTGTTTTATTGCATTTTTCTCTGAAAGGGCAGCAGTGTCAGCAGCAGCCGCCGGGCTGATTATTCTGGGAATCCGCGTCATGAAACTTGTTCCCTTTGCCCTGCCCTGGCTTCTCAGAGGGGCCTCCAAGATGGCAGATTTGAGTACAGCCTCGCACGGCCACCGCATCGCTGTTTCTTTTCTGGTTGAGTAACGCGCCGGCTCAGAGCCGGGGCTCCAGCCTGTGCAGAAGGGCTCGCAGGGTTGTCCCAGGGGACAGGCGTTAGCGCACTAATGATTCCACAGCATGAAGCCGCGGTGGGGGCACACGGGAAATCCCCCGGCAGCACCGGGGATGCTGCAGCATCCCTGGCGGCACCGGCGACAACCCGCCATCACGTGCGGCATCGGCAGCCGCGGCACGTGTTTATCTGCATCTTGGGGAGATGGAAAAGAAAACCTGGGACTCCTCAACCTGCAGTGGGAGCTGCTCTGCGCCGTGAAGAAAAGACACCCCAAAACCCCACGGCGTGAGGGACCCAGCCTGATGTTTGGCTGTGGAAAGTGAGTGAAGTTGCCACTGTAATTCACCCCGACGGTCACGTTATGCTTCCGAGCAGCTGGTTTGCATTATCTGATCTCTCAAACCGTGATAACTGGTTTCTGTCTTATGACCATTCTTAACTATAAATAGTTTGTATTTGTATTATTGGTCAGTGTTGATGCTAAATCGTGACACAGACAACACTCTCCAGAAGATCCACACACCCCAGTAATACCAAAACTAGAAAAAAGAAACTCATCAAAACAGCACTTGTGAAATGACCTGTTCAAGACAGGAGTTGCTCAAAGTTGCCTCTGTAGGATGCGCAAAAAAAAAAAAAAAAAAAAAAAGGGCAGTGTAAGAGATATTTGGGTAAGCCAAAACAGACCAGAAATTCAGGGAGTTTTGCATACTTTTACCTCCTTAACCTACATGCAAACAAACTCATCTGAGAAAGCCGCCTTCATCCTCCCTGCTCGCTCGGAGCACACGCTCCCCACTCCCTGAAACGCCCATGCCGAGATCTCATCGGTTTCTACAGGGAGAGAAACGGGACACTGCTGTGAGCATTGGAAAATCCCCGCCAGCAACTTATTTCAGAAGAAAAGAAAAGAGAAGAAAGGTAATACCGCCTCCGTTTGTAACTGCTCCCCTGCGGAGCGGGAAACAGCCTCACCGGGAGGAGGGCAGCATCCTTCACGGGGCAGATGGGCTGGCGCTGTGTCCATGGGCTCGTCAGAAGACCCGGCGACGAGAGGGTGCTGCCGCAGCACCGACCTCACCCGCGACTCCGCACGCCCCTCGCAGAGTAGCTTAAAAATGGCAAAATACAAGCAATTTGGGGGAAAAAAGCACAGCTCGCACTTCTAGGTTGTCAGAGGGCACCCTGCAACCTCAAGGCAGCGTATTAAATAGGGATGTTATTCTCTATGCCTTACAGGCTACAGCAGACTTCCAAATATTGGGAGTTTTACGTATGCAATTTAAAAAGTGCAAATATTTCTCAGCTAAGTTAATCACCAAAACACTGAATTTACAGATGGGAGGAAGTCTCCATTACTTGACGCTTTTAGGGGACGATTCCAGCTTGATTTAGATCAAATGGAAGTTCTGGACCTGCTAAGACTTTCTTATGTAAGGCGCTCTCTACGTCATATTAGAAGTCACATTAGAGGTCACAATAACATCATCTATTCATGATTAGTAACCTATTACTGGACACTTAGATGTTACAAGACAAAACAATGACATTGGTTAAATTTCCAAAGAGTCATTTGGGATTTACCTGTTGAGGTTGATATGAGTCAGATCGCAAAGTCCGACAAGGGTGCTAGAAAGCAGGTTTCCAGAAGTGAAAAATCCGACGTCATGCCTTGCCAGCAAAAAAAAAAAAAAATCTTGAAAAAAAAAAAACACAGCCAAACCAAAAAAGCGCAGTCCACTTTGTGCTTCACCCATCAGGAACTGTTAGTCATCAGCGATGGGGCTGCTGAGAGCGCAAATGCCATTGCTTCAAAACTGCTCTTCACACAATGTGAATGAAAGGCCACCAAGAGCGTCACTGACAGGAGATCTCCCGAATCTGAAGGGGTGAGAAATGGGGAATTTTTGAGAGGGAAAGAAAGAAACACACCATTATGATAGCCTGGAAATCTAGGGGATCCTCCGAGCTGTATCTAGAATAGATAGTGCATAAAATACACAATGTTCCTTTGTCCGAAAGCAATGACAGAGACCAAGAAGGCAAAAAAAAGTGTAAAAGCTTGCCCATGTAAAAGCTTGCCAACATAAGAAAAGTTACGCACGTAGGCAGCCCCTTCAATAAGAAGCGGGAGATGCTGCTCTGCTCCAGAGGACGGGACCTCTGGAGACCACCGAGCCCAAGCCCTCCCTTTGCAGGCTCCACCAGCACGGAGTGCCCAGGGCCACCTCCGGGACAAACCTTCCTGCTGGGAGGGAAAAGCATTTGCCTAAATGCCTAAACAGGAATGCTATTCTGCTGTCCTGCTGAGTATTTCTTGTGAACACGCAGCTCTCAGAAGCTTGTGGGAGATGGGGTAAAAGTTTTTGAATGGCTTTTGAGTAACACACTTCCCTTCCTGAAACGATCGTCTTGGCAAAGATGAAAGCTGTTTCCTAAAGGTTTAGAAATACACCCACATCCCCCGGACACTCTTTAGGAAAAGGTGCTTTATTCATTCATGCAACCGCTTCGTAGTACTGCAGAGTCAATGCATTTCCACGGCAGTAAGCAAGAGTGAGTCAGAGCGAAACTGCACCGTCAAGATCTCTGACACGGCAAAGGAAACACAGGTAAACACAGCGGAGTATCGTCCGTGCGCAGGCCACAGTTTCCTTTGTGGAATGGACACATCTGGCTTACGCTCGTACCAAATAAAAATACAAACCAGGTTCCAAAACA
>NW_009649114.1:805358-812290 GCF_000708025.1 Charadrius vociferus
AACCGCTCTGCACGCGCTGGGTGTCAAACTGCAATGACTTCATGGAGACCCACAGATTGCTCAAAATAAGAGAAGTTTGGAAACGAGCGCTCGGCCCCTCGGCAGGAAGGAAGGAGGGCTCCCGGCACCGTGCCACTGCCGTGCCGGCTCCTGCTGACGGCAGAGGAGATTCCCGTTGCCCAGAGACCCTTTGCTTGCATCCCACAAAAACACCAGCTGAGGCTGAGCGTGACCCCTCCGCCGCACGGGATGCGATGTGCAGAGATGCGCCTGGGGCTGCATCCTTCACGGAAGGGAGCGGGTTGAGCTCCGGGCCTTACTCCAGGGCCAGGCTGCCCATGGACCCGCGCCGGGGCACCGGCTCCTGACAGCATCGCACCCGCTGGCCTTACCACATCGCTGTCGGTGCCCTCGTGAAACTTCAGCAGCTGTCCAGGTCTCGGCAGCAAAGCTTTATCGACCCGTGGCACATTCGAGTTAATCCAAAATAAGCAACAAATCTCCAAGGGCGGGAGCCACGGGGGGAAAGCAGAGAAAGGTGGAAATGGCTTGATTTTAAAACTACTTAATTTTGGCTGAGCCATCTGCTGCTGCTCATTCTTCTCCTTTCGCATCGCTGCTGCTGGCGGTCAAGGGGAGAAACCGCACGGCTGCGTTAGAGCAGGGGAAGAAAAACGGGTCAAGAAATACATGACACACACTGTGATTCAGATAAAGTAGAGTGCCTGCAGTGATTCAGCGGGAGCAGCCGCTGGAAGGGGCAACATCAACAACAAAAGGAAAACAAATCAGAACACAAAATCCCACATAGCCTCTGCCTCAACCCCTTCAATTACTAATGTTTCATCCCCTTTACTCTTACTCATACAAACGTACACCAAACATTCCGCTCTTCTACTCCTAAAAATAAAATTCAGAAAACCTAAATATACGGTAACAAAGAATACTTTGCATTTTTCCAGCATTTTTTTTTTTTTGCAACAAGTTCCTTCACAGATGTTTGCAAATTCAACTTAAAAGACAATCAGTGCAGTGAAGGAAATGAGAATTGAAGTGATTTGTCCAAAGCGATGCATTGGAGGCCGGCTGGGGAGAGCGAAGTATTTCAAAATAACACAGGAGCTTTCAGAGAAAACCCTCTGAAAGGCCAAATTCATCTCCACTTTCTCTTTCTTTCACAACAGATTCCCAAATTTGTCTGTGAAATCTTTATCACAAGGAAGCAGGGGTGTGCGTATTAATATATATAGAAAGAGAGCGTGAAAGAGAGGAAAGCGGAAAACAAGAGAGACGTCAGAAGAATCATGTTCAGCTCCGGAATAGTAATTTTATCAGAGCTGGGACAATAAGTCTCAGTTCACACAGTACACCCAGTTCGCAGAGCCACCGTCGGGTTGCTTGGATGGGGCTCGTGCTCATTTCTAGGAAACGAAAGACGATCAAAGAGCCAGAAATACGGATATTCACGACCTGCTTATACACTTTACCACCACACACAAACTCCCATGGCACAAACCCTGTGCTGTGGGTGCGCAGCCAGGCAGCCGTGCCCCAGGCTGCAGGGACCGGAGCAGCGGCGCATCCCAGCCGGGCCGGCCACCTCCAGCGCATCCCGGCACAGCCCGTTGGCACTCAGGCACTCCACCAGCTGAGAGTCGGGGGCACAGTCTTTGAGCTCACTCAAGGCAGGGAAAACGAACATCAACTTCGGGAGACGTATGCATTAATTGAAAAAAAAAAAAAATTAAAAATTAAGATTTAAGAGGATGATGTGTATTTGCAGTTTAGCATTAGAATGCCAAAGGAGGTGACAGCATATTTGTGCAGGTTCATCAAAAGCAATGCTGCTGAATGTATGGTGCTGGGGATGCTAAGTGCAGGTTTGATATGGAAGCTTAAAAATAGAAACACTTTTTTTCCCCTAACAATAGGGCATTCATCTAAAAATAAAAAGTAACTGTGAGAATGCAGAAGTAACCTAACACAGCACCTTTTCTTCTCCGCGTTATATCTGAAGCTTTCCTCCTTAGCCACATTTAAATTTACAAGAAGCAAGCAATGAAAAAAAAAAAAAATGCAGAGTCTAAGCACAAAAGATTTGATGGGGTGTGAGGAGAGGAGGGGGGTCAAGAGAACAGGAAACCCAAGTTGACGGGAAACCCAAGTGACATTTGGTTTTAATGAATGACTTAAAACCCCAATATTGCTCGCCAGGAAATGGGGAGAGGAAATTGAGCGCCGCTTTGAGAGTATAAATTAGGGGCTCCATCAAGGTGAAGGCTGCAGATTCAGCTTTTTTACCCTCCCGTAATATTCAGCCGAGAGCTGGACCAAGCGGCGAGCAGCTCGCGGTCACAGCATGCAAACCTGCCCAGCCCTGGTCCTGCTGCTCCTGGCTGCCAGCGCCCTGCCTGCCTCCTGCTCGCCCCCCCAGCCCGGCTGCCTCCACTTCTCCCAGCTCCTGCCTGCAAAGCTCAAAGAGCTGAGGATCAAGTTTGCGGAAATTAAGGATTATTTTGTAAGTATAACCCTGCTAGTCTCTCCTCCCTCTCGTTTTGCTTTTTCTTTTTTTTTTTTTTTTCTTTTGATGCAAAGTTGAGTGATTTGGATGAGGGAGAAGAGACAGCTTCCTCCCGGCAGAAATGATTTGGTCGCGTATTGTGCTACAGGCTGGCGGGGGTGAGCAAGAGAAGTTCAGTTTCGTTGCTCGCTGAGAGCCAACATGCAAAGGTTTTCTTCCTAGTTTTAGTTATAATGAACTCAAGGGATTTCATAACGAATCTTTGTGAACCTTGCTAGCCAGACCTCCCCCTAAGCGTTGCAGACCAAATTATTCACCGAATGAGTAGGAAGGAAATAGTCCCTTCTTCAGGGCAACGAGGTCCAGCCTTGCTGAAGTCGACGCTGGATGAAAAGGGAAATCTTTTGCTATGGATCTTTTCTTTGAAAGAACCACAAAAGGCTGAACATGGTGGTTTATGACTGGAGAAACAGTACAGTAACTAGCACTTGCTGTGGCGCCTGTAAAAGGTCACTGCTTTGCCTCGCAGCTACCGGGAGCACCGGCGCCGCTGAGGAAGCAGCACGAGATACGCTCAGAGCATTTGTTATTGCATCAGTACTGATAGAGACGGTGGCTCACAGCTGTGTTACTGCTTTAATTAACATCAGTGTGTTTTAGCAATAGAACAAGATAGCTCCCCAGATAAAATCTCAAGCTAATGTCATGGCTTGTATTAATTATCAAATGAACACAGTCAAGACTTTGGATTTAAAGCTTGCTGTGAACCTCCCAGCTAATGTTGGGAAGGGATATTTCACACCTCTCGGGAAAGCTTTGCGGTACCTTGGTGCCGTGGGGTGATGCTTCGGGTGGTCCAGCCCACCCCGCTCCACCTCTCCCATCTCCCAGAGCTGACGGTGCAACTGAGGCACCGAACAAACACCCTCTGCAGATCCCTTTTCCCCCGGTGACTGGAGACTTACAGAGATAACAAAACCAAGGGGATTAGACCCTCCTGCCCTGGCGAGCTGGCGGGCGGCCAGGCTGGGGGGGGGCACCTCCTCCCGGGGGCCGCAGTAACATTGCGCAGCACGGTGCGGTTTGCAGCAGCTCTCTGGCACCAACACCCTCCGCAGCCGAAGCGAGTGTGCCGCGCTGGCGGCGGCGGGAGGAGTTTCACGTGAAGGAAATCGATGGTAGTGAAGTTTGTGATTTCGTTGTCTTGCTGTCTTGACCTGGCGGTAGTTGCACTGCAGGATTACGGACCAAAGGACGGGCGACTCCTGTCGCTGGCGTCCCTGTGCGGCACACACAGCTGTGCTGGGGGCTCTTCGCCTCCGCTTCGCCGACACCACAAATGCAAACAAGGAAAATGATCCTTTGGTAGGGCAAAGGGGGAAAAAAAAAAGTGCTGCCTGCCTGCCTAAGTAAAGCTCACGTTTCCATTGTATCCTTCTACAGCAATCAAAAGATGACGAACTCAGCATCCAACTGCTCAGCTCCGACCTGCTGGAGGAATTTAAGGTAAGAATTATAATTCTTATCTAAGTCCCTTATCCTTCCTCATCCTTTGGTCAATGTTTTGTAAGAAAGGAAGCAGGTTATAAATCGGGGCATTTCCTGCTGTCACAGACGGACAGTCCTCCAGCCAAGCAGCAACACGTGTGGCTGCGGCAGGGCTGACGCGCGGTTCCCCCCTCAGCGCAGCCGCGGCGAGCGGTGCAGACATGCTGCGAGCGCTCTGACCACCACCGCGATTTTGATTTTTTAAAAACACCCACACACGCCGGTGCTGGTGGCCAGCCCCAACACGGTTACCTCCTCTCGCCCCAGGGGAGCTTCGGCTGCCAGTCGGTGTCAGAGATGATGCGGTTCTACACAGAGGAGGTCCTGCCCAGCGCCATGAAGACCAGCACCCACCACCAGCAGAGTATGGGCGACCTGGGCAACCTGCTGCTGAGCCTGAAGGAAACGATGAAGCGCTGTGTGAGTGGGGCTCAGCATCTCAGGGTGGGAGGGGATGAAATCAGTGGTCCGGTGAGGGAGGGCCAGTCCCAGACCAGCAGCAGGATGGGGAGCAGGCGCTGGGACTCCCCAGGAGCAGCAGCACGGGTGTCAGGATGGTGCGGAGGAGCAGGGCTCCAGGAAGGCAGACCCCATAAGGGATGGGGTTTCTCCTAGCCCCTGCTCTCCAGGCTTTCATCAGTTAAATAATGAAGGTTGAGAGGGTCTGTTCCACTTACTCGCAGCCAGCGCCTCCCAACAGGGTCTGGCTGAAGAGATAAGGGGAGGGAGGGCTGAGGGTCCGTCCCTTACCCCGCTGCCGGAGCGGTGTGGCTCTGCCCCGCCGACGCCTCCCGAAACGGCGCCTGGTGCGGCCGTGACCCCATCGCCTGCCGCAGGCTGAGTCAGACGGGACGAGCCCTGCCCCGGGCAGAGAGCCCCGCGGGGCTGCCCTCCCCCCGCCAGGGCTGGGAAAGGGCTCGGGGTCCGTGTTGGGGTCGTGCCGTCCTCCTTTCATCGGTGTAGGGTGCACAGCAGCCATAGACGCTGCCCCCAAGAGCCCCACGGCCACGGTGGGGAAGAGGAAGGTGGAGACCGGCGGGGCGGCAGTGACGAGGGGAGAGCCGCTGCCGCGCGCCCCGGGAAGGAAACCCGTGTGGTTGAAGCTGTTGCTTTTGTCCCTTTGCAGCACAGATTCTTCACGTGCGAGAAGAGAAGCAAAACCATGAAGCACATTAAGGAGACGTTCAATAAGGTAAGGTCCCCGCTCGCGGGGCTGAGATGAGGTTGGGAGGAACGTGCTGCCCCAGGCAGGGGATTTTACTGCCGCCTTCAACTTAGGACAGAGAACAGAATCCAAAAAAGTCTTTAATTATATAAATACCTAAGGCAGAGAAATCCAGAGAGCGATGCTCAAAGGAGCAGCCGGCAGGTTCCCCTGCGGGGTTGGGCAGAGAAGCTGGAGATGTCGGTGGAAGGAGAACATGTCTAGCGATTGTACATCACCTATAATCGCCACGTTCAGACTTAAACGGAGTTGGCTTTCACCTGCAGATGAACGAGAATGGAATCTACAAGGCCATGGGAGAGTTTGACATTTTCATCAACTACATTGAGGAGTACTTGCTGATGAAGAGAAAGAAGTGAAAACACCCACGGGTCTACACCGCTCACACAAAATCCTGCTATATTTTTCGGAAATCACTTTAGGCTGAAAAAGACACAAGAGATTAAGTTATCTTAGGGTTCAAGTCAAGAATTACAGGTCAATAACTTCAAGTTTAGTATTGTATTTAGAAGTTATCTTTTTAACAACTGAATTTAATATTTATTACTTCTCATACCTCAGTGGTTATGTTTACAATGTGTTTTCTACAAAAGTGGGATGAGATGTAAAATACTATTTATTGTTCAGGATCTTAATATTGTTTATGATAGTGTTATTTTATTCATAGCGTCTAAGCACCCAGAGCAGCGTTCTTCGGGGGAGCAGACAACGAGCAGAGCTCATCCTGAGTGCAGGTTCAGTGAGCACGGTCGCCTGATCAGGAGCGATTCCAGCTCCGAGTTCAGCAAAGTTTAATTTTAAACAAATGAGCACTCTCCTCCTATTCTATCCCTCTATTTATTTATGCAATTAAATGTTTTTGTGCGTAACCACGTCACTGTCTCTGGTTCCACAGTTGGAATTAGGTACTGAAATATTCAAAATTATTCCGTGGCCTTGCACTGAGCACAATAACCATAAATGGAACCCAGGGCATTTTTTATTCCTGTGCGTGGAAAGCAATGTGGAGGAGGACCTGCACTCCCATGAACATCATGCGACCGTGCCACAGCAGTAGATCAGTTAACCCCCACCTCTCGACTTCAGCCTATAGATTAGGCCAGATGAAAGAAAAAAATAGCAGCAGGAATGAAATGTTTGGTTCTAATAGAACTTGGCTTACATGTTTCTAACAGCTGACTTCCAGAGCCGCTGGGTCGGCCACTCTGCACTTTCAAAAGTTAATCTTACTATTTTCCAGTCTTTGATTGGGTTTAAATTGCTGTTTTGTTGTGGTGGGGTTTTTTTGTTTGGTTTTTTTTTTTTTTCTTTTAGAAGTTAGAGGATATTTAATTAACCACCATTTTAAGGTGGCTCGGGTAATTTGCATTCAAATTCATAAAGCTGCATGCAGCACTGATAATATTCAGGTTTGTGTTATCTCTAATCCTGCGCATGCATGCCCCCGCCGGCGCCACAGGACGCCGAGCCAGAGGACAACGCCATAACCCAGAAGCATTTGCTTCTAATATTTAGAAGTATCAGGGCACCAATACGGTGAAACACTGTCAGTTTGTTGTTTGCTTTGTAAGTTACCGCTGAAGAGAGGCTATTTATACTTGATTTATTCTCTTTGTGCCTTTATGGTGACGGAAGGGC
>NW_009649114.1:812337-825197 GCF_000708025.1 Charadrius vociferus
GGGGGCGCCCCGAGGAAGGATGCCCGCTCCGCGGATCGCTCCTTGGGCTGAAAGCCGTCGGGTGGCATCAGCTCAAGGGCCGCGTGGGAGCCAAACGCTGTAAAACTTAATTTAAGCTTCTTACCAAGACACATTAAGCTCCTGTTGAGTCAACTCTGCGCTTGTTTTTTTCCACCAAACGCCTTAACTTCAGCGCTGCAGGAGAAGCCCCAGAGCCTCGGCGAGAGCCAAGAGCATCAGCGGCTCCGTTCCGGGGGCGGGGGTGCTGGTGGGGACACCGTGCCTTGGCACTGTGTGAACTTTTGCATGTTTATCTGTACGAAAAGAAATCTTTTATGTTTGCTAATAAAGGCATCTTAATGAATAAAGTCTCTGCTCCTTTCTTGCAAGTTTGTTAACGGGGCTGTAAATCAGCAGCAGCGCACAGGCGCTGTGCCCAGTGTCACCGTGCTGGGGAAGAGCCCGGCGGGCACGGATCCAGGCGAGGAGGAGCGCTGAGGATGCCTTGCATGCGTTAACGACCAGGGCAGAGAGAAGTCCTGAGGTCCTCACACTTAAGTGCAAATCTGGGGCAAAATTGGCTGCAACAAAATACCGGCCAGTCATTTCTTGCAGTGGAGAAACACTGGCCCCAAGGTACTCTGTGGGTCACTACAGCCTCTAACTCTAACAAGTGTTTCAGCCATTGCGTTTTTCAGAGCAGCATTTACAGTTAAATAACTGGTTACGTGCCCAAATTTCATCAGTCATCAGCTGGGCTTTACAACCCCTGCGCCTCCCTCCCCCTCATGTACAGGGGACAGCACTGCTGCCTCTGTTTAACTACCGAGATGTTTTCAACTTCACATTTGTTCTCAGTCAGGATGAGGCTTTGATCCTAGATCAGATAGTAGATAGTAGCTAAAAACTAGACTAATATAAATTAACGCCAGAACTGCTTGCCTTTTCTCAGGCTGAGGGTTTATGTGTCTACAGACATGGATCCATACTCACGGCAGCCGAAGCCCAAATGAAACTGCGCAGGCAAACACGCGGGAACTCACGGCTCTGTTATCAATAAACCCAGAATTCAACCAGTGTAACCGTTTCCAAACTCCAGCTCACGCCGCAGCCCGGGGCGGCTGTGGCAGGCACTCGCCCGGCCACGTTTCTCTTTCGCTTTCGAGCCTCTTTCATTTTCACCGCTCCGAGCCCTCTACTTGCAAGTCCAGCAGACTCCATGTGTTTATTGGCACCCGGGGTTTCTTTCCTCACTACATCAGACAGAAAAATATTTCCAGTTAACACAACAATTTCTGTTTCTGCCCAGGCTTCACTCTGCTGTTGGTCAGTGGAATTGATGAATTTGCCCATGAGATTATTTGTGTTCACAGCAAAACCCGCACTAAGCACTGCTCAAAGCTTCACCCTGGGCAGACCTGGTCCTGCACGCTCCCCGAACCCCCTGCGTGTATTTTCATCCCTTTTGTATAACTTTTCTTCCATGGGGAGGCAGGACACAGCTCTCAGAGCCCATGTCACCAGCTCGAGCCAGGAGCCCAAGGACCCTCGTGAGCGAAACCGGTGCCTGGGCTCTGCCCTGCGCGGAGAAAAGGGCAGCGTCAGCTCAGCTGTGGTGAGTTTTTCAGTAAAGCTCAGTCACTCTGGTTAAAGTAACCACAGGAAGGAAGCAGATGGGATGCCTCTTGCTGTACGGAGAATGAAGGTTTCCAGTTACCTGATGCTACAGGAGTTGTTTGATTCCGAAGAAAATGGAGGCAGAGCAAGTCAGCAGTCTGGATGGGGCGGCTGCCGGCTCGCGGGGGCGTCAGCGGGAGAGGAGCTGGCACAGGGAGGAGATGCAGCTCTGCTCCTCCGAGACTGGGTTGGGAAGCTGGAGGGACTGGGAAAAGGTGCTGCAGGGCTACCAGCCAGGGGCACGGGGTGGCTCGAGGGAGAGAGAAACCAGAGCCGGGGGACATTTAGCGCCAGCCCAGCATGCAAGCCACACGCAACAAAGTCTGTGCCATTTGTCACCAAAACATGGGAATGTTTACATCATGACGCAGATCTGGTGGGCAAAAGCACGCAGACGTACCTCTGACTAAACACATGTATCATCTCCAAGAAGCTTTAGGAAGGGAAATCCCATCAGAAGCCATCTGGACAACCAAAGGCAATATCTACCACAGAGAAATGACATTTCCAGCGGAGGAGCAATCGCCATGATTCATTTCTGGCCGTGCCCTCAAGCAGCCTCTCTCACATTGCCGGGTCAGCCCTGTCCGCGACAGTCCCTCCCTGCCAGGACACACTGCTTAAAGAAAGGGGGGAAAAAAAAGGGGGAAAAAACCCTAAGAGACAGCCTGCAGTGCTGAGAGACCCAAGGCACCGTTACAAGTAATCCATGTGCATCATGACGCCTACCTCAGACCAGTCACAGCGCCAGCATCACTCAGCTCCCTGCTCGTGGCATCTCGCCAGGCTGTGCCCTGACCTAACGCCCGTGGCACGTGGGGAAAAAAACCACCACCAAACCATCAGGACAACAACAGGACATTGACCTGTTGGGATGGGGCCAGAGGAGGCCCCGGAGATGCTGGGAGGGCTGGCGCCCCTCTGCTGGGAGGACAGGCTGGGAGAGTTGGGGGGGTTCAGCCTGGAGAAGAGAAGGCGAAAAAGGGGAGCCCTCAGAGCCCCTTCCAGTGCCTAAAGGGGCTCCAGGAGAGCTGGGGGGGGACTTGTTACAAGGGCGTGGAGTGATGACGGGGTTGAGGGGGAATGGCTTCAAACTGGAAGAACGGAGATTTAGATTAAATATTAGGATGAAATTTTTCCCTGTGAGGGTGGTGATCCCCTGGGGCAGGGTGCCCCGAGAAGCTGTGGCTGCCCCATCCCGGGAGGTGTTCAAGGCCAGGTTGGACGGGGCTTGGAGCAACCTGGGCTGGGGGGAGGTGTCCCTGCCCAGGGCAGGGGGTGGCACTGGGTGGTCTTCCAAACCAAACCATGATTCTATAGTTCTGTCTCCTACTACAGCAGCGTGATGCTGTCGCAGTGTGACCTCTGTGCACACCATCAAAGCCAACCGAAGCAGCAGTGGGTGAGATAAGCTGAGCCAAGCGCCGGAGCACTGGGCTGGGGCTCAGCTGGATGCTGCCGGGACTGGGCAAGCTGCAGCATGAGACAGCATCCCCTCTGCAAAACAAAACAGGGCAGTGCTCCCCTGCACACCTCTTCTGTGTGCAACCTTCTGCTTCTCCTGCAACCCCGAAAGCTGCTGCAACGGGAGACTGCGGGCCCCGGCACGGTGCGTTATCCCCCATCGCTTAGTGCTGATGTAGTTCCTGCCAATCTCAGTGTCAGTCTGCGTTTTACAGTAACAGCACACGATTGTCACATAGATCAGAGATGGTGGTTTTCTATTTTTTTTTATCCCACAGAGGCAAATGGCTTCCTTGCTGGGTATCTTCTTCCTGAGAGCTCAGCCCACTGCCTGATCAGCAGCCCCGGTACCGGGAGCCCGAGTCACTCGCCGGGTCCCGGCCACTCCTGCCTGACCGAGGCTGAGCTTCTCACCGGGCCAAACGCCGCCTCTCCGCTGGGCGCTGCTGGTGCCGCAAAGGTTTCCTTCTGGTGCAGGCTGCATGTGGTTAAAACACTTTTTGGGTTAAAAAAAGAGAAAAGTTTAAGTATTAAACCCTAGAGGAAAAGAATGGGAGATCTGGTCTAAATACAAAGGAGGAGGATTACCAGACCTTCGGTTCCCCAGGGGCGGTTGCACTGCTCTTGAAGAGCAGAGCATCACCATCAGGCCAGACACAAACCTGCCAGGAACAGCATGGCCAATCCAGCCCGTTGTAATGCAGCCAACGCTACATCCAAGTCCCATTTCTGCCTCCCGGGATGCCGCATCGGTCAGTGCCACTGGTGCTGCTGCCTTCAGACAGCAATGCCAAGAACCACCGCCTGATTTTCATTTTCCTCTTTAGAAAGTCCAGTTGGTGCTCACTCAACAGATACTCTGTCTGTGGTTGAAGCCACACATTTCTGCCAGCCCGGTGCGGGGCAGTGAGCCCTGGGTGAGCTCTGTCGCACAGGACTGGTGGATGGGGACAAACCACCGTGGTCGGTGAAGTCCAGGCTTGCCGAACCGCACCGCCACGCAGGCAGGGGGTTTCATGGTGAAACCGGCTGAGCTGCAGCAGATGAATCACTGTCAGCAAGTGCTGGAGCAGGCACGGTGGTGATGGTCCCCACTGCCAGCGGCATGGCTTCTGCACGGTGCTGCAGTGCAGGTGGTCCATCGCTTCTTCCACTTTTTTTTTTTTCTTTCCTTTTTTTTTTTTCCCCTCTCCATCAGGGAGAATCCCACCCACAGGAAGATGCAAGACCCAGCCAGAGAAAAGAGAGGGCAGCCAGGTTTTGCGCAGGAAAAAAGTTAGTGGTTTCACGAGTGCTTTAGTTGAATTCCTGCAACTTGTGCCCAAGCACACACGCACATGGACAAAACGCCCGACGACTCCAGAAGAGCATCAGCTGCTCCTTGGTACAGAAGCAAGTTTCGCTTCAAATAAGGAACATGCCAAGAGTGGCAACGCATGAGAGCATCTGCTGCCTGAAGGAGCAGTTTCTTCTGCTTTTTCTTTTTTCTCTTTAGAAACTTTCCTGAAAGCCATAAGCACCCTTGGGCTGGACAGTATGTACTTGCTGTCAAGAAAGCAATTCAACTTCTTAGTCATCTCCCGTTGGCCAAGGCGGGGAGGGCAGACGGGCGGATCCCAGCTGAGTCGGTGGAAGTGTCTCCCGAAGGCAGCAGGGCGCACACAGACATCTCCTCTCGTGGGCTGGGTGCGAGGAACAAAACCCCACTGGCCTCCTTCTTGTAAAAAAAAAAAGTGTCTCTTGGCACAAGGAAGATGAGCACCTTCTCTGGGACCCTTCAGCCTCCCAGGGTGCCATGAGGACCAGGGACCCAGCTTGTAGTGGTGCGAGAGACCTTAAGCACTAAATGGGCAAAATCAAAACAAGTAAAGTCTGTTTTAACTATTTTTAAACTGCATCAGCTTTCAGAACTTTCCTGATTTCAGTTGTGGTTATAGTTAACGCTTGTTATTTAATTTCAACTTGCCTTGCCACGCAGCCCCACGTGCCTCATGCCTCTCTGCGTCCTAGATTTTAGCAGCACGTGACCGAAATTGGGGCTTTTGTCATGAAAGAGGTCAGGTGGAGCAGCGAAAACAGGGTAGCGTGCCCCGGCTGGGGGCACGTGTTCCCCAGGGGGAGCGGGGGGAAGCAGGCACAGCCCCGGCCCCGCAGGCTGCCACTTTCTTATCTCATCTGCACCCGGGTGGCGAGAGCCTGACTAATACCTGGTGTAGGAGGGCATGGGATTACTAAAGCCGGGACCGTGATGCCGCCGGCGCCCCGCTCGCCACAGCCGCGCTTTCGGTGCTCAGAGACCTGCTGTCTGGGAAGGGCTCATCTCCATCTCCCACCCCGTGGACCCGCCAGGGCAGGGCCGGAGGGCAGGATGCCAGCCCCGAGCATCCCTTCAAGCCCGGGGACTCGGCACATCCCACCCCTCCCCGCGGGGCTCCGCTTTCAGTATTTCAACAAGTGAAATCTAAGCCTAACACCTATTCATCTGTGCTCTGGCTTTACCCGTAAGGCGGAGGAGCGGCAGCTCCGGCTGTCTCATAGCGAGAGGCGTGCGGAGGCACGCGTGTTTCGCCTCACGGCGCAGGGTCTGGCACACGTGGGGCGGTCAGGGGCTGCTCCGCTCTCGGCATCGCCGGGAGCCTTTTCGGTCTCAGCATCGCGTGGGGGACAAGCGGGGCTCCCAGAGGGGTCGCACGTGAGGCTGCTGAGGGGGTGCTCTGACTTTTAAGGAGCATCGACAGTTGGGATGGCAGCGCGGGTCCTGCCCGCACCCCTCGCCAGGACAGAGGACCACTATGGGTTATGCTCCACACCGCTGTAGGTTACGTAGGGGCAGGTCTCGCTTCTCTGGGAAGCCAAACAGCTCTCCTACTGTCACTTTGTGCCCCGCAAAAGCTCAGCCATCAGTTTTCTGCAGGCTTTGAGGTTTGAGGGCAGATTATTTGGGAGGAAGGATTTCACCAGCTGCCACAATATCAACGTTTCTTCTCTCCACTAACACCAGAATTTGTCAGAGCCCTTTTCTGAGCTCTGCAGGTTCCTGTCACAAACTCATCTACTGTCCAACAGCACAGGAAGACGCAAGCCAAATAGAAAAAAAAAAAAGAAGTGTAGGTTAACATCCCCACCCCAAATTAAAAAAAAAAGCCCTTATCAACAAAGCAGCATACTGACAGCAGAGAGGCCCTGTGCATGGCCGTTTCCACCCTGCTTCACCAGCGCTGCTCTTTACCAGTAAGGGTCCAGCATTCCAGTGCAGCGCTTCAGCATCCATCCCTCTCCCTCTCCAGGTGCAGCACCAGGACAGCGATGGGGAACCAGCGGGGCCGCAGCCCACGCTCCCGGTCGCAGACTCCCCCCGGGTAACACACGTGGTGGATGGAGATGGGCACCCCGGCAGGACGAAGGGATTCAGCGCACAAACCCGGAGGAGGCACTGCACCACGGCTGCTGCTGCCGCAGACACTGTTAAGAGCAGAAAGTGACCGAAGCTAAGCGATAAAAGGGGCTACGGGATGAGCAAAGCCAAACAGTTCGCCCGGTCGCACCTGCAGCCGGTGAAGAGGGGTTGTGTGGGGCTGCGGAGACACTTGGGAGTGACGGGGCTGGTTCTCAGAAAGGTGCCTGGTTTCAGCGAAGCTCCTTTCCCATGCGGCGAGCTGGGCTCTGCCGCCTCCCGAGCCCCCGGTGCGCCCCGCCGCCCGCCGCGGAGCCCAGCACCTTCTGCCTCCGTCTCCTCCGCATGCAAGCGGTTTCGCAATGACTAAGGACTGGTTACCCTCAGCGGTGCTGAGCCCCACGGCAGGCTGGAGGAGCAGCCACCTAACAGGAACAGCGGCCGCTTGCTTTTCCCCCTTTGCGCTAAATCGCTTTATCCTGATACGTCCTGAGGCTTTGGGAAGGATTCAGCTCCTGATACTGAAACTCAGCCCCGGGGTGGTTGACAAGAAGCAGCAGATTGAGAACGTGACGCCGCAGAGATGCACGAACCCCGTGACATTTTTGGGTCCTATCCCAACTGGCAATCTATTAATTTGTGAAAGAGCGCGGTACAGATGCGCTCACTGACTCACTTGTGGGGCTATTAGATGATGATGCAGGGGAAGGAAGGGAATTTGTTGAAGTGGTTCCCATCCACGCCGGCTCTTTGGATGCTTACATCAGAGCGCTTCCCTGGGCTTGCTGATGGAAGAGGAGGTGGAGATTCCAACCCACAATGTAGGTAGAACCCCTCAGTTGGATGGGGATGGCAATTCAGCGGTTAACCCAGCCAGTTCTCATTTTCCACCTCTGCCTTCTGCGGTCGGCTGCCTTCTGCCTCTTGGCAGGGTCTCTCCACCATTTCATCATACCCTGAAGCAACAAAATACTCTTCTTTTCTCCAGACAATGGAGCTGGACTACGAGGTTCCTTTCCTGGCAGCAATGCCAAATTTCTTTTTTTCCTGAGCTGAAATTTCATTTCCTGAATTCTGTTGCAATCCTGACCCCAACCGCTGCCATCGGCACATCTTGCACACCCTCTCCATAACCTGCTCGCCGCTTCCCGCTGCCGGCTCAGCCATGCTTGCTCTGATTTTCAGAGCAGCAAAGAACAGCTTTGCCTTTCCTGGTCGGAGAAGGTGCTGCAAAAGCCTAGAGCAGGATTCCTGGGGGCCTGTACTAACCTGATAGGACAATTTGTGGAGAGCACCTTACTGTTTGTGAGAAGCACATTCTGTCCCTGGGCACCTCACTTTTACAGCCGGGTTTAACCTGTCGGCCACCACTGCCTGCCGTTTGACAGCCCGCTCCAGCAAGCCCTCAGCAGAACCCCTCTGAGCCCCCGTTCGAGCACGCCTGATGCTAACGGGTCCTTTACCAATCTGCTATTTCTGAGCTTTAAGCGGTTTAGCTGTGCCAGCGTGCTTCATCCCGACTCCGCAGCAGGAAATCCTGACAACCCCCCCAATATCCCCGATCCCAATTCTTAGAAAAATATATCCACCCTCTGATTTTTTCACAGGAAGTTTTGCTTTTTCTGAATTGTGCCGCTTACCGCCAGCTGTACCTGGGGCACAAACCGACCTGGGACAGAAACACAACCAAAGTCAGAGCTGACTTGGCCAACAGAAGATCACACTAGATTTTGAGAAGGCTCACAAGCGCTGATAGCCCGTGCGTGGAAACACATCTACTCCCAACCACGATCCTCGCCAGCAGCACACCAAGGGCATCAGCATGTCCGCAGTGGCGCGCAGCCACTGAGCGCTCCTCCGGTCCCAATTGCACAACGCGCCTTCCTGTCCCGCACGGCCACCCGGGCCCCGAGGACAGTTTGTCCTTCTGGGGTTGTCCAGGGTTGACCAACGCTGTGGGAGTGTGGCAAACCGCCGCTGCAGCCACGTCTGGAGGAGGTGGAGCCACAGTGCCATCAGCTCCCCCGGCCTCCTTCTGCCCTTGCGAGAGCAGCAGTTATCTCTCGCATCGACAGACGAGGAAACAGAGATTGTCGTGATTCATCTCTCCGGCAGCAGCAAACGCTGATCATCTACCTGGAGCAGGGCCAGACTTTTTTATCAAAACCAATCCCCTCGATCATGAAAAATAGGTGTGTTTTTTTTTTCCTTAGCAGGAAGTTTGCTACTAAAAATAAGAAGGTGGGGTGAGGAGAGAGGGTTTATTTTCCTACTAACTACTAAAATTTAAAAATGTTGCGGTGAATCTTTCACTTATTCCTTCAGAGTCAGCAGGTCACGGGTACAGCCCCTTGATTTTGCGCGAAGCGTTGAGCAGCTACATCACAGCACATACGTACATGGATTACGTGATGGACGAGGATGCTAAAAGGTTACACCAAATCTAAATTCAGGTTGAATTCTGCAGCTTCAGCTCCAAAACAAGACACAACCATTGGCACAAACCACATCCTTTCAGCATCTACAGCAGCATGGGATGCAGTTGGATACCCAAGAGCTTTAATTTGTGATTGGGGAAGTGTGCTGGTGATGCGGAGGGCTGTGTTTCGCTCAGCCCAGTCCTGAAAGGGAGCTGCTGCATGAGTATGAGCTCAGCCGGGGCTCCCCAGAGGCGAAGGTCAGCCCTCCTCACCAGCTCTGTCTCAGCGCACTCTGGACACCAGGTATGGAGAGGAACCTGCCCAAAGGCTCTCCAAGGCTGAGTCTGAGCCATGGCAGGAGGCTGCCTCGGGCACGGAGTAAACCGAAGCCAGCCCGGTGGCAGTGTCCTGGGGGTGAGGGCAAAGTCAGAGGTCCCACAGCAGCACAGGGATCAACAAGGGAAGAGGCATGAAGGAGTTCAGTCACCACCCAAACATAAGAGGACAACGGTCCTGAACGCTCCCAGAAGATCTTAAATGAAGTTGAGAGGCAAGTCCTGGATGGTGGGATGCCTCAAAGAAGGAAGCTGCACGCTGCTTTTGTCATTTGGCTTGGGCCCAGGCATCCTCTGTGTCTAGAGCGACAAAATACAGCCCTTGAAGCCAGGGATGCCCTTTGCAGTCTCTCCATCACATTTGTCCAAAGCTGAAGACAAATTCAGGGTGACGGGAAAGTGGTCTTTGGAGGACTGTATGGGCAGACGCTGGGAAGGGTAACCAGCTGCGGGTCCTGGCTCTAGGGCCAGAGGAAGAGTAAGAGCGATGGCCAAGGGACCTGCTGCTGAGAGAAGGGACACACTTTGGTGGAAGCTGAGCCGGCTGGTCCCTCGTGCTGGGCTGGGTGGAAGCACGCATCCCCGTGCTGCCAAGGCACTGGTCCACCAGAGCAGTCTCTGTTTGTCATCGTCACCCAAAAGCACCACCAGTTGTCACCAGGCTCCAGATCTGGTCGGTGTGGGATTTCGCTGTCTGCACCACCACTGCCAGTTTCCAGTTAGGCTGGAAAGAGAGTTCGCAAGAGAGACTCTCACATGCTTATCTCATTGCCCTTTATCTTGGCGCCTTATCTTCAGGTTCTCGTTGAAATCAGCCGTCTATGCCTTCTTTTAAGTCAAGCAAAGGTCAGGATGAACCGGGTGACTTCAGTCCAGGTGTACAGAGATTGCAGTGTTGTTATTTACCAGCCCGAGCTACCGAGGAGGAAATCAAGACCTTCACCAATTCAGCTCCGGACAACTTCTTCCTCTTTCCAAATTACTTGTGGTTTCAGAGCATCTCCACTGCGAAAAGTGGGAAAAGAAGAAAAGCCTTATTCAAAGCGCCGGTGTCCCCCCAGCACGCAGGCTGGCCGAGCTGTGGGGATTCACAGCACCCGGTGCCCTGGAGCTCCCCGAGCAGCGGCGAGATGGGCCCACAGCATCCTCCCGCCCCCCCAAGGGAGCCCTCTTCACTGCAGAGACAGACCACAGATCTCCCCGAGGATGAAGCTCTGATGCGATAAAGCCCGGGGGAAGCAGAGTACCCCACCTGCGTTCCCCCCGTGGGGATGCTCCCCATCCTGGCTCCCCTTCGAGCGTTTTCCCCAAGCACGAGGCACAGCATCAGTCTCGCCTCCCCCAAACAAGCGTGGATTCCTTCATGCCACTTTTTCTCATCCTCACCTGACGCCGGTGAGCAGACGGCGCTGAGCATTCCCCCAGCTCGCCGTTGCCCTCTCCTCTCTTCTTCAGCCTATTTATTTACAGCGCTTTGTGAACAAATCTGTCTAAAAATTTTGCTTTCAAACCTGAAGCAACAAAATACCGCCCTGTATGAGTAAGTCTCAGTTCTCACCCGACGCCCACACTGACCCAGCTATTCCTTTTAGTATCAACAGCTTCACAGAAAAGAGACCTCTGTTTTTATCCACCTAGACAGACACTATGAAAGCAGTGACAGAAAGAAAGAGTCTGGCGTGCTGCGGTGAGCGCACAGCCCCTCTGAAGTGGGATTTCTGCTGGGGCGGGAGGGAGAAGCAGTGGGTGGAGGGGGACGATGCCATTCCCACCCCGGGGCCGGGAGCAGGGACACGCGGGAGAGCCCGGGATGCTGCGACCCCCGGGAGAGCTGCTCGCCGCTGCGCCTTCAACGCCAACGCTGAACCAGGGGGGTTGTGCAGCCCTGGGAGCAATCCCCCACCCCGGGCAGGCGGCGCGGCGGCCGTTGCGGCCCCCTCCGCTCTGCTCTTCCCTCCCAAAACCCAGACAGAAAACATTTCAAGCCGCAAATCTTCCCACCGGAGTTGAGATTTGTGTCAGTAAACACCGTGATTTCCAGAACAGCCTCTCGGTAGTAAAGGAAACTTGAACCTCAGCCCCCCCCATCACCCTCCCCCCGAGACAAGGTTGGGGTTTTATTACGAGGATTACACTTGTTTATAAAATCTTTTTTTTTTTTTTTTTCCTAAACGCTGAGCCTGCGGCAAGCCCGTCAGAGCTAACGGCGGCTGCGGGCTGAGCCCCTGGAAAAATCTGCCTGTGCTTCACACCTCTCCGTGCTGTGCATGTTTGTACCGTCCACGTTTCCGCTTCGGTACAGCGCACAGCGTCATGCAAACAGACATGACTTACTGTTGGGGTTTGGGGTATTAACTCACCGTTTTGGAACTTGGCAGCTGAAGAAACGACTCCTCCTCCCTGCTTGGCTGCTGCAAGCGGGATTGCAGGAGGTCTCCGGAGCTCTTCTCACCCACCTCCAGCTCCCATCTCGCGGTGCCTTTGTGGCATTTGACTTGGTTCCCTCCAGCCCGGTCACACAGCAGCAGCATCCCGCGGTGGCACATCTCGGAGCAGCCCACGTACCTGCCAGGAATAGGATGAGCACTCCTGAGCCTTCCCGGCTCCACTGCCACATGGTCGGTGCCGCCACTGCCCTGCTTGAGCTGGAGGAACTTATTTTAACAGTGGCAGCGAGAGGCCACAAGGCTGACTTCTGTGAAGATACATTTAAAGCAAAGGAACGAAGGAAAATGTAATAGGACCTACAGAAAAGGTCCGTCCGTCTGAAGCGGCTGCCCCAGGCTGGGGCTGCACCACACGGGGCGCCCGGACAGCCTGGCAGGGCGAGCAGGTCTCACCTGGGCCAACGCGGGACGCTCCCAGGCCAGGAAACGCTCGAAGGAACGGCTTCGATGAGCTGCTCTGAACTGGGGCGATGCTGGGGAAGCCCCTGGGACAGGTCCCGCTCTGCCGTTAGCAGTGGGGGTCCCACGGGAGCCGCCGGACACAGCCCTCGGGTCTGGTGCAGCACTCCAAACCCCATCGCACGGGAGTGTGAGCTTTGGAGCAGATTCAGGCTGAATTTTGCCGAAATGTAGATTGAAAATACCCCCAGGTGCTCCTGCAGGTGGGGAGAGGAAAGCCTATTGCATTGCATCCCATCCGTCCCATCAAACCCAGCGAGAGGCAGCATCAGAGCCGGGGCTGGAGATGTGGTTTGAGCAAAGGAGCCCCCAGTAACCGGGGGGAGCATCAGTGCACCCCCTCCAGCTCACCACGGCTGTTCCAAAACCTCCATCATCTGCACCACAGCCCGACCACAGCCAACCTGCGTTATGGGGTGCACATCCCACCCCACATCTCGATAGCCCCACAAGGCCCAGAGGCACCTGGGGCACCGGGACCCTCTCCAGCAGAGGAGAAAAGGCTGGGAGACCCCCCTGCTACCCTCCCCACACCCCCATCCCCAGCACTTACTGCCCCATCCCAGGACGGGCTGGGGCAGAACCCCCAGCCGCTTCGCCCCAGGGATCCCGTGTGGTCCAGGGCTCCCCGCCGCCGGGTCGACGAGAGGTTTCGGCAGCCCCG
>NW_009649114.1:825437-826677 GCF_000708025.1 Charadrius vociferus
CCGCCAGCCTCAGCTCAGGGGCTGCAAACTCGCCCGCGGGATGCTCGGGGGTCCCCAACCCAGGGTGGGGGTTGGGGATCCAGCCCCGAGGCCCCCAGGGAACAGCCCCACACGCGGGAAGCAGAGAAGGGATGGTTCGGAGTCAAGCGACCCCACAGGACTCATCCAAGTCCCCGCAGCTGTGCCTGCACGCCCCCACGCCGCCCACCCTGGCAGCCCCTCCGCTGCTTCTTCACCCCCAGGAGCAGGAGGAGGAGGGGGAGGAAGGCATGGGGGGATCTCACCATTTCCTCCTCTCCCACAGATGCCGCAGCCCGGCATGGGCTCAGCGGCCCCGCAGCCCTCAACCCCAGCGCAGCACCCACCGCGCACCCCGGGGCTGCCAGCGCGGAGGTGACAGCGGGGACGGGGCAGGGTGCGCGGCAGCCCCAGTCCCACGCGTGTCCCAGCGCCCGCAGCGCGGCCGCGATGCAGGATGCGCAGTTCCCCCTGCCGGCACCCGGGCGCAGCGCCCACGGGTCCCACGTCCCCAAAACCCCAACCTGGCACGAGGCACACGCGCCGGGGAGGAAATCCTGGCAGCAGGCACATGAACATCCTGGCACATAAACAGCCACTTATCATAACGGCAATTTCAACTCCCCAATTGGGAGCAAAGGGATTCTGCAAGGACAGAACCTCCCCAGAGAATAACCTGGGGGAGCTCAGCCACTTTGGTGGAAAAAAAGAGCAATTTCAAGACATCAGGAGAGGGGCTGCCCAGTCCGGAGCACCGGGGTGTTTCTTCGCAGCCACGCAAGCAAGGAAGAGAGACTGGGTGACGCATTAAGTGTCTTTAATCCAAAGGACTGAAGAGCAGACCGGGAAGATTAGTATAAGCCAACAGACAAAAAATAAAATTAAAAAAAAAAAAAGGGATAAAAATCGGATTTTAAAACAAATTAAAATTCCATACAGTGTCTAAAAGATCGCTTTAAAACTAAACATTGCCTTAAAAAAATTTTTTTTTCCCCATTCAAACACATTTAACGCAGTGAAACATCGTGACAAATAATAATAATAATAATAATAATTCATGGACTAAAGACTTCAGAGCAGCCATCCTGCTCCCGGGAGCGGAGGATCGCTCCCAGCCCCCCCGGGAGCCGGCAGCAGGAGCAGTTCCCCCAGCAGAAGTCGCACCGGCGGGGGCATCGCAACCCCCAGCCCCGGCCAGGGAGGGGGCAGTGCTGCCGTCCCG
>NW_009649114.1:826829-829124 GCF_000708025.1 Charadrius vociferus
GCCCAAGAGCGGCTCCTCGCCCACGGACACGACACACACCCCACGCACAGACAGACAGACAGCGACACAGACGGCGCTCGTGGGGAGCTCTGCGCGCCGCCGGGGAGAATCAAGGCTTCCCGGTCAGGGAGAGGCTGGGGGGTGCTTTTTTGGCTACCGTGCTTTAAAAACAGCAGTTTTCCAGCGAAGAAGCCCAGTGTCCCCAAGGACCCTCCACGCCAGCGCTGCCACACACAGCAGGACGGGGGAGAAGGCAGCTCTCCTTCCCCGTCGCCCCCGACCCGCTCCCAAGCCCGAAGCCCATCTCCAGCCAGCACCCGCGCAGGGAACACGCTGTCTGGGTTTCAGCTCTACAGTAGTTTTTAAAAAATATTTATACTTTATATACCCTAAAAAGGTCACCACAGGAATTTCCATGTCTTTGGAAAGAAGGAAAAAAAAAAAAAAAATCAAAACTGTTTCACAAAAGAAAAAAAATCCAATTATCGGCAGCGGTCACCTACAGGAGAAAACCCCCGGCCGCAGCGTGTGCATCTGACGGGGGATCTTACCGCCTGCTCCGGAAAGGTCAGAAACACAGGTGAGTAGCTAAAAATAACTAGTCTGGTATAAATGTCGAATTCCATGCGCTTGATATAACAGTCTGTCTCTTTTTGTCTTTTTTCTTAAAAAATATATATATATAGTTATTGCTTTCTCAAGGGCCGGTGGGCACAGGGCACCCTCAGTGGGGGAGTGCGGCGGGCTCGGTGGGGTTTGCTTTCTTCCGCCTCTTCATCAGCAAAGGGTTTGAGGAATCTTCGATTTTCTTGATCTTGATTTGTTCGTAGTCCACTCGCATGGTGGCCAGCGCGCTCGTCATCTCCTCCTGCGGGCAGGCGGCAGAGGCAGCGCCGTCAGCAAAGCCCCCGCAGGCACAGCCCGCAGCCCCCTGGGACCCCCGGGGCAGCTGTACCCCTCTGAGCCCCCGTGGGAATAAATCATAGCAGGGGATGAGGGTCCCACCGCCAATTTTTCCATCCCCATCCCGAGCACAGCTCTCCCCGGGAGCCAGCACACTCGCACCGAGCCCGAATTAGCCCGAGAAGGCAGAAGCGGACAGCCCCCAGATGGCACCCGGGGCGCAGAGCGTTTCAGACAGCCACGGAGAGAGGTTTTACCTTCACGTCCTCCCACAGATCCTTCTCCTCCTTCAGCACACGGCTGGTGTGCAGCGGGGTCTGGGGCACCTGCATGGATTGCTGCCGAGAGAGCGGCGGAGGGTCAGCCGAGAGCCGCAGGCCTCCCAGCCCCTCCCGCCCCTGTCCCTGCCCCATCCTGTCCCCATCCCCATCCCATCCCGCTGCGCCATCAGCCCTGCGCTCACCATGATCCAGGGGTGGTTCATGAACTCCGTTATCGTCATGCGCTGGGTCGGATCCGTCTTCAGCAAGTTGCGGATCAGCTGCTTCACTGGAAGTTGTTGTGCAGGGCCGGGTGTTAGCGGGTCCCAGGGTGGCTCTCCCCATGCCCCAACCCAAGCCAGCGGCACCAAAATGCCTGCGCGTGGCTCCCATCCCCTCCGTGCCACGGCCCTCACCCTGGTCAAACCCACCAGCAAAAGCCTCGAGCAAAGAGGCGAAGCTGCTGCATCGCTAAGAGGTGACCCATGACATGCCCAGGCTCCTCCCCGCAGCCTTCGCAGCGCTGCTGGACGCGGGGCTGATCCCGAAGGGAGACCTCAGCACGGGGACAAGCTGTCACAGGGACCGCATTTACCTTCCTCCGACACTTCGGACCATTCGGGATTGGGAAACTCGTACTGGCCCATTCGGATTCGCTTCTTCATGCCGGGCGAGATGGCCAGGCCGTGGTTGGAGTAGAAGGGGGGGTACCCGCACAGCCTGCGCCGGGGGAGGGAGCAGAGAGTCAACGCATCGCTCCGAAAGCCTCCCCAGCAGTGCCGCGGGGCACCGCCAGGAGCAGGAGCGGTGCAGCTCAGCCCCACCACCCCACAGATGAGCTGGAAAGCTGCATCCCCCCCCCTCTGACCCCGGCGGGATGGAAAGGGACCCGTTGGACTTACAGAATGTACATGATGACGCCGAGGGACCACATGTCGCAGGATTTGTCGTACTTCTCAGGGCCCAGCACCTCCGGGGCTGGCAAAGAGAGAAACAAAGTCCTGAGACGAAGTGGCAGCACCGGACGAGAGGGATCTGACCATCCCGTGGAGGCGCCGAAGAGCCGCCTGCGGCTGCGTGCGGTCCCGGCACAGGCTCCCGCGGGGCCACACCGGCAGCGGGCGCACGCGAG
>NW_009649114.1:829530-830541 GCF_000708025.1 Charadrius vociferus
ACTTACAAATACTTAATGGGAGGATGCCAGGGGGATGGGAGCAGTCTTTTTTCAGTGGCGCCCAGTGATAGGACGAGGGGTAATGGGCATAAACTTGAACATAGGAAGTTCCATCTTAACATGAGAAGGAACTTCTTTACTTTGAGGGTAGTGGAGCACTGGCACAGGCTGCCCAGAGAGGTGGTGGAGTCTCCCACTCTGGAGACATTCCAAACCCGCCTGGACGCTGTCCTGTGCAACGTGCTGTAGGTGACCCTGCTCTGGCGGGGGGCTTGGACTAGATGATCTCCAGAGGTCCCTTCCAACCCTAACCACTCTGTGATTCTGTGATTCTGTGACGGAGGCGACGGGCTGGATGCAGAGGTGATGTGCTGCGCGTGGCACCATCCCAACCTCCCGCCTCTGCCCTGCAAACCTGCGAGCTCAGCACCCCCCAGCCACTTACCCACGTAGTACGGCGTGTAGCACGGAGTGGCCAAGGAGTTGTGTGTGGTGGTTTCTTTAGCAAAGCCAAAGTCCGTGAGTTTTAGCACAGCATTGGGTCTTTTGGAGGTGTACAAGAGGTTTTCCGGCTGTGAAAACACAAGGAAGAAGTGAGCAGAAAAGCCGGAGCAGCCTCGGCATTGCCACGGGCTGAGCGGGGCTCGGCACCGCCGCGCAGGCGTGCAGCACGGTACCTTCACGTCCCGGTGCGCGATGTTGATTGAGTGGAGGTACTGGATGGCTTCCCCAATGCTCTTCATTATCTCTGAAGCCTCTGAAGCAGCAAAAAACCCCATCAGAGCCTTTATAAGCAAGTTAAAACGAGCACCACTCCCTGGATTACTTTACAGACCAGGAGCCAAAGAGCACGGCTGAGGCCAAAGGGGTTTCCGAAGTCCCCCTGTCCAAGCAGGAGCGCACCCCCGCCCCATCACCCACCCCCAGTCGGGAGCCTGCAGCAAACGGGAGAGAAACCCCCAGGAGGAGGGCTGGGGGACGCTCCAGCCGCTGACCCCCCTACCCCACCGG
>NW_009649114.1:830650-832203 GCF_000708025.1 Charadrius vociferus
CTCCAGCCGCTGACCCCCACACCCAACCGGACAGCCCCAAGGAGGGGCTCACTCTGGGGTGTGGGGGGCTGACCCAGCCCCTGGCACCGCTTTGGAGCCCAAATCTGCAGGGAAACCAGCTGGGAAAGAGATCCCCTGTGGGATGTGGGGGCAATGGGCTCGGGGTTTGGGTTGTGCGGATGCTTTTCACAGCCACAGGAGCAGAGGGGATGAGATTCACGAGATCTATGAGAACCACAGGACCTGGTCTCTATTTTTTGGAAGGGGGTGGGTGTTTCTGAAGGTCCCTGAAGCTCCTGCCTGTGCTGGAGTGGGAGGGACAGGGCACGAGGGTGGCTGAGAAAACATCCCCTAACCCCACTCTCAAGTGAGTGCGAAAAACAGGGGCATTTGCACCCACGTTCCTCGTTCCCTAAGAGCAAAACCCTGCCGGGGATCCAAAAGAGCGATTGAGGGAATGAGCTGGACCAGAGACACTCCTATGAACAGCAAGAAGTGGTCCAAAGATGAAACCCCAGGTCCCCACGGCTCCGTACCCCGTTCTGTGAAGGCCTGGTCTCCCCTGTCCTGAATTCGGCTGAAGAGCTCCCCACCGTCCAGGCTGGAAGAGAAGCAGACGGCGTTAGATGCTGTGGCACCTATCTCACGCCAGCGCGAGCGGTACCGAAACTTCTGATGCTCAGCCCGGAGCTGCACGAGCTCAGCAAGAAACAACCCCCTTCTCCATCCAAGCCCTTGGGTCGGTGCTTCTGGGCACGGGGCGTTTCAGAGCATCCTCCTTCCAGAAATGAGCAGGGCAGAGGCTTCGTGCCGGCGGCAGAGACGCCGGGTGCAGGCGGACGTGGTCTCCCCACCAGCCCACAGAAACACATTTACAGTAAAGACAGCAAACGTGGCTCAAATGTGGCGAGAGCGCTCCCGGCACGCTTGGCCTCGTTTAGCTCGCAAGCCAACCACCTCGCCAGCATCATGCTAACCCCGCGCAGAAGTGCTGAGCAAAGATGACGGCACGAGCGAGGTGTCAGCGGCGCCCGCGTGGGCTCACTGATGGGATGGGGGGGGGGCAGAGCCTGAGCCCCACTGCAGCAGAGCAAGCTCTCAGCAAGGTGCTGGAGAAGGACCTCGGAAACTTTGGTGTGGCTCCCTCCCCAGCCAAAGGCTCCCCCGGCACCCTAAGGAAAAACTCAGCTCCAAGAGAGATGAGGGGTGAGATCAGGGGTAATTCTCCACGAGAACAGGGATAACAGTGCTTCCCGTCCCTGCCTTATCTCACTGGAGCAGAAATGGCTTCTGGCTTTCCCAGCACAGATAGCATCTCCTGCCAGCGCCCTTGACATTAGCTGGACATCTGCAATACAGATAGAGCACAGCTGCCGGGGCCAACCGCCACACGGAGCGCACGAGGAGACACACCGTGCTCACGCCGAAAGTCAAACGCTGCCTTGCGACCAGCGTTACACCCACAGCATCCCGGGGACAGCGGGGAGCTATCGCAGAGACACGCTGCAGGGAGCTGCCGCTGCCCCGGGGGCCCGGTTTCCATCAGTTACTTC
>NW_009649114.1:832277-834814 GCF_000708025.1 Charadrius vociferus
GCGCTCCTCGCCCCCGCTGCCCCCCCAGGCGACCTACCGGCTTGCCAGAGGAGAGGTTTTGGCAAGGAAGCTGCATCAAATCACAGCTGCGGTTGGGATGTGGTTTCAATACTTTCCCCTTCATTCCTCCTCCTCCCCAGGTTATATCAAACATCTACCCGAACCAGAGCCGCTCAACTGCTGCTGCAAGAGGTGCAGCGGTGTCAGTAGATGCACCAGCCGCGTGCTGCCCACCAGACCCCACCGCAGGCCGCCGGGGTGTCAGGAACCCGCCGACTACCCCAACTTTCAATGGCCAAAGCGAGTTTGGTTATGATCTCTCCGCAGTGAGAACCACAGGCCTGAAGCCTCCCAACAGCCCAGCGAGCTTTCAGAATGACTCAGAGCCAGCGCAGCTCCCACCGTCCCTCCAACGCCAGCAGTGCACCACCTCTTCCAGGGCTGGCATCCCTACGGCTCGCAGGCTGCCTCCCCCCTGCCATAGCATCTCCCCGGGGTCCCCAGCAACCCGGTGGGGGTGCGGGAAGGTGCTCACCCCCCTTTCGGCATCACCCCGCAGGGCTGCGGGTGCTGCGGTGGGGAGAGCCCACCCGCAGCGGCACCACCGGGGACTCACCACTCCATGACGATGAGCAGACACTTCCTCCCCTGGTAGAGGTTCTCGTAGACGTCCATGATGCGGACGATGTGCGCGCACTGCGACGCCCTCCAGTGCAGCTCCACTTCCCTGCGAGCCTTCGGACAGTCCTGCAGCATCTGCGGGAGAAGTGAGACCCCGTCAGCCCTGAGCCCCCCCCGGGGAGAGCCGGGCTGCTGGCACAGCACCCACCAGGAAAAGACGCAGGGTGAGGGCCGAGCGTGGGTGCTCTCTGCGAGCGTGGGTGCTCTCCGCGAGCGGCACCCAGGCACGCTCCGGTTCGGGTGCGCTCTGTGCAATGCCTCCATCCCCATCTAGTGGGAAGAGCGCGAAGCCGCCCGTCCTCATAAACTTCTTGCCCTCCCTTCCAAGGCTGGTAAAAGCTTATCCTGCCTGCCTGCCACCTCCCTGCCCTCTGGGATGCCGCCCCGCTGCCCAGCCAGCTCGTCCCACCGGCCAGCGAGACCTCCTACCGCATTTATGAGCAACCTTCTGCACACTGGTACCCACACCACTGCCCCCCCGGGTGCCACCAACCACCCTCGTCCCCCCTTCGCGTCCCCTTGGCAGCGCTGCCCACCCATCACCTCCCGCTCCGTGGGACCCTCCTGCCCTGGGTCCTCAGGGACAGGCTGGGCACAAAAGCAGCCTCACCGTGGCCTCGGAGACCACCGGCACCCAGGCACGCGTGCCCGGGGAGGGGACAAAGCAAACAGCCAGATGTTCCCTCAATAGCAGCTTTGCTCACAAGCAGCAGCAGCTCTTTAATGAGGCTCTCACCCTTCCCAGAGACAACTCACAGTTCCCAGGTGCAGGAAGGATTTGGCACAGGCTGGGCACAAAAGCAGCCTCACCGTGGCCTCGGAGACCACCGGCACCCAGGCACGCGTGCCCGGGGAGGGGACAAAGCAAACAGCCAGATGTTCCCTCAATAGCAGCTTTGCTCACAAGCAGCAGCAGCTCTTTAATGAGGCTCTCACCCTTCCCAGAGACAACTCACAGTTCCCAGGTGCAGGAAGGATTTGCTCGTCTGCCACAGACTATTAATTACCACGTTTGTCAGGATAAACAACCAGCCTTAATTATTATACTCCTAAATATAGAGCAACAAACGTGTCTATCTTGAGTGCAGTTCATTTTCCTTCCTGTCTCCAGCAGCTCTTGGAGCCAGGATCGGCGAAACGCCCCGGTGCGGGTCTGTGCCTCTGTGCGGCAGCGGCACACGGAAACGCATCCCACCCCCGGTGTACGTCAGCAGGAGAAAGCAGGTTTGGTCATTTTACCAAGACAGACACAGAAATATACTTCTTGCCCCTCCGCCCTCTCCCTGTTGAGCTCCCGGGGCTGCTCGGCGAAGGAGAGCACCCAGACGGCAAGCGGCGGAGCATCAACCCCTGGGATGCTTCGCTGGCCTGGCAGGACCCACAACGGTGCCCAGTGCATGGCAAGGGGGGATTTCACAGGAACAAGGGTTAACAACGCTTGCTGCAGCCCCAAAAGACGCACACTGCCTATTTATGAAGGAAACGCTCACTGACGGCGCTCGCAGAGTAACATTCCTGCCTAAAACAGCGCTTGTCCTTTGCCACGGGGAAAGGGACGAGTAGGATGCCCACTTCAGCCACCCACACAGAAACCCCTTCCGTGGGGTTTGGTCACACCTCTCCCACCTCCTCGGCTCTCCTGCCTCCCCAGGCGGAGGGAACCTGTGCCAGTGGACGGCGTGTGGGGTGGCTTCTGGCTTCCTGGGCTGCGTCAGAAGTGTGGCCAGCAGGGCGACGGGGGATTGTGCCCCTCTGCTGCGCTCTGCTCTGGGGAGACCCCCCTGCAGTGCTGCCTCCAGCTCGGGGGGTCCCACCAGCAGAAGGACACGGAGCTGTTGGAGCGGGGCCAGAGGAGG
>NW_009649114.1:835080-837553 GCF_000708025.1 Charadrius vociferus
GGGCTCGGAGCAACCTGGGCTGGTGGGAGGTGGTCCTGCCCAGGGCAGGGGGTGGCACTGGGTGGTCTTCAAAGTCCCTTCCCACCCAAACCATTCTGTGAGTCTATGATCAAACCATCCGGAAGCTCAGTGAGGACCAAAATGGCCAAGCCACCCTTTGCACAACACCTTTGGCACTGACAGCCTGAGGGGTGAAAGGAAGACAGGGCAGGAGGTGGCACAGCCCCTCCTTCCTCCTCCGTTGCTTAATTACCCTAAAAACCGGATCCTGCCGAAGCCGAAGCCATAAGCAAGCACGGCGCCAGCCGCCCCAGCAGCCGCGCAGGCAGGGAAGGGGCCTGGAGAAAAGCTCGGTTATTTGCAGCTCCGCTGCGAGCAGCCTGGCGTGGGGGGGCAGGAAGCTGAAGAGGGAAAAAAAAAACACCCAACAATTTGCAATTACGCGCTGGGAAAATTGAACAGCAGGAAGCAGGCAGTTAACATCATTCTGCACAAGACAAACAGGAGATGCACAGAAAAATATATGCGATTTTTAGAGGTCACTCAGAGCGCTTTTCAAGGAGCTTAATTGTATTTCTAATGAACTAGGAGGCAGCAGCCCCCATTACCTGTACCAGCACAGCCCTGACGTCTGCTGTTGTGCTCGGGCCCCCGCAGGGGAGCAAAGAGCTGCCCCAGCGCTCTCCAAACACCCCGGCTGCACTCCAGCCGCGGGATGGAGAGCCCATGGAGACGCCGCTCGCCCGGCTGGGAGAGGAACGGATTAAACCTCGTTAAGGGAATGATTAGGTCTATTGAGGAAATGTTCCCGTGGCAGGTGACAGCGGCGTGATGGGGAGCTGGAGGGCAGATGCAATGAGGCTGCGTGGGGAAGGCCATTACTGCTGCAGGGGGATGCAGGAGGGACATGGCGATGCCCAAACCGCAGTAGAAGCCCCCCACAGGCAGCACCCACGCAGCATCCATCCCGCCCTCCGCACAAAGCACCGGCTCCCCGCACCACGGGATGTGCCGAGCACGGCACAGGGGTGGAAAAGCACCTTTTGGCCCACAAACTAACCGCAGTCAGCAGTGAAACCACTGGTGGGTGATGTCCTGGCATGACAGGCGTTGCTCCGATCACGGGAACGCCACATCAAATTTGGGGTGGGGGGTGGTGACACTGCCCAGGTCCCTAATTTAGCTCCGGTATGCAGGGCAGCCTTCAGCTACAGCAGGATTTCTATTTCATGGCTTGCAACGAGGAGGCTGGGGTGGGAAAAGCACCTCGTGTTTCCCTGAGGTTCAGGAAGAGTGAGCTGCCCCCATCCCACCCAGGAGGGTACCAGCCTGGGGACACTGCCCCCTCCCACCGCCTTCAGCGCAGCTTCAGAAGTGGGAGATTTTGACACCGCAGTGATGTGGAGCACAACCAGAGTTAACCCTTCGCAGAGGGGAGAGGGCAGCGGATGGCCGACCTGATGGAAACCCCCGCAGCTGCTCTCCCTTCAGCTGCTCCGTCTCTGTTATCTCCCGTTCCCCTTCCATGGGGGGGAGAGCTCCCTGCAGATCAAACTCCCCATCATTTCGGATGGGAAACGCTGCACTCCCTGGAGCTCACGCTGGAGCAGAGGCTCCAGCACCGACCGGGGCGGCAGCCGAGCCCGGGCACCGCAGGGGCAGTAACCGGATCCCCGAGTTACACAAGCGTCCCTGGGACAAGGGCAGCGCTGCGGAGGGGACTCAGCCACCCCCTTTGAGCAAAACCACGTTTCAGGCACAGAGGAGCCCATGCGTGTCCCTTTACAGGGATTAGGTGCTTTAGATGTTAGCTGCGCAGATGGCACAGCGCTCTCAACCTCTTCCCATCCTCAGCGCATGTGTCCCAGTGTCCCTTCAACACCGCGTGGGACAGGGGACAGCCGCAAGAGCTGTGTCACCCCAGAGCTCTGCACCATCACATCTCCGCTTCCCACGGGGGCACGTGCCCGCAGGAACAGAGGGAGAGTCGGGAAAGGGTCACCCCATCCTCATCGCAATTCGGGAGGAAACGCAGCTTTCAGCCCCGTTTCAGCTCTCCTCGCGGCAGCTCGACACCGCCGAGACTGCGGCAGACGGCGTCTGCTGCCATCCCGCGCCTCGGCTCAGCCCAGCGCCCCCAGCAGCCTTTACACGCTGCCAGAGAAATTAGTTACGTGCAAAGCCAAACACACTCGTCAGCTCCACTAAACCCCTCGAGTGGGGGGCTCCAAACCGGCCCCATCGGCGCACGGCACGGCCCCCACGTGCTCAGGACCCCCCCGGCAGCGAAAGGCTCCTCCCGGGCTCCCCCAGCAGCTCCGGGTTCTTCTCCACCTTTGAAAGACAAACCCTGGAAGCGCCTCCTGGAGACAAAGCCGCTCATCGGGGTGTCTGCAGGGGGACGGCACCCACCCGGCAAACCCAAACCCCGGCAAGCTGCCTCCGCCGCACCGAAACAGGGCTGCACACCCAG
>NW_009649114.1:837967-840211 GCF_000708025.1 Charadrius vociferus
ACGGAGGCCGGGGCACATCCCGACGCGCCGAGCTGTTCCTTTTCCACGGCTGCCCCTCTTTGCTCCGGCTCCACGCTCACCTCAGGCGCTCCAGCCGCTCTGGCAGGCAGGGTATATCTATTTCCATGTGCGTTTCGATCGCACCCGATTCACCGCGGCTGCCGGCAGAGCAGCCCACGCTGTGTGCCTTGCCTGTGCCGCAACCACCCCTCCGCCGACCGCCTGCAACAGGACCCAGAGGAGCGTGCCGCCCATGGCCCACACCGCTCCAAGGAGCTGTCTGCACCACGGGGTTAAAAGAAACTCTTCTTAAGTTGCAATAAAAATAAACCTGCAGTAAGGAAAGGCAGGCGGTCACCCGCCCGTGTCATCAGCAGGGGAGCGGGGCAGATGTTCCCCCGCCTGCACCGCACACACGGGCTCCGGGTTCCCCCGATCGGACGAGCAGAGGGCAAGAAGCATTTTTTCCTAATAAAGCAAAAGGGTTTCTCTTCAAAGCATTTGCCTCTTCTAATTTTTCCAGGCAAACTGGTTGCCAACTGGCGTCAGCTGCTGAAGACGTTCGCGGAGCCGGTGCTGGATGCTGTGCACACGCTGTTCCCACCTCGCAGCGCCGGGAAGGCAACCGCGCATCGCCCCCCGCGCCCACCCGACGAGGCACGTTGATGGGGGACCCGGATCGAGCTCCTCATCGCCCACATGTCTTTTTTTCTGCCTTTAATGCCAGCACATTTGGGGAGCCCACAAGTAATCGCCCCACGGTTCCGAAGCTGCTCCAGCCTCCGCCGGCGGTGGCTCAGAAGGAGAAGCAGCAGAAGGGCACAGAAGCAGCAAAGCTTTGTTCCACTTTTACTGTTTATTAACTACAGATGAGAAATAAAATCATGAGTCCCAAAGCCCGTAAGAGCAATTATATTATCAAACACAGGGAAATTTGTGGTTCGATCACAATGTAGTAACAGCAAAACGTGCAGCTCAGGAAACCTCCCCCACATCATCGTGGCTCTTCCGCAAACCTCTACATCAACCTCCTCCCCACTGCTGACATCCACCACTCCGACAGAGACGATAGGACTTTCCCAAGCTGGGGATCATTTCTGCTCTGCCCATCCACACGGAGCCACAGACGGTCCCTGCCCGAAGAGCTCTAAGCCCCAACAGTCCCAGCAAAAGCCCAGGGAAAGCCTGAGAGGAGAGGAGGAGCAGCGCATGGGTCCCGCAGTGTCCTGCCCACAGCATGCCCCAGCCCACCGCGCTGGGGTGACTGTTCAGAATCATAGAATCCTCATAGCTGGAGAAGACCTTTAAGATCATCAAGTCCAACCGTTATCGAGCTCTCCCAGGCCCACTTCTAAACCCTGTTCCTCAGCACCATATCTAGACGGCTTTTAAATACATCCGAGGACGGCAATTCAACCGCTTCCCTGGGCAGCCCCTGCCAGGCTTTCATAACCCTTTCGGTGTAGAAGTTTTTCCTAACGGCTGCTCCCTGGTGGAGATGGCTTCACCTGAGCCTCGCGGTTTACAAGGCAGGACAGTACCAGCCATCAACCACCTTCCTTCTGCAGGGACGGTGGCTGGTGCCATCGGTGCCCGGGCGGATGCTGAGGCTTTGGCCGTTCGGGCAGGATGCGAGCGTGGCCAGCTCCGTGCGTAATGCCTTCATCCCCCACCTCCGTCAACAAAAGGTTATCCTCCATATCCACTTGCCTGAGGGAAGATGGAGAGGTTGGAGAAAGCGTCCCGGCAAGAAGAGAATTATTCAGATTAGACAGAGCCACAAACGGGGAGCGAGCCCGGAGACGCAGTTCAGGCCGAGCAGACGCGAAGTGATGCACACGCTGGAGCTGCTCGGCCGCATTCTCCGAGTCTGAATTATGGGAGTGCTCGGAGAAAGACCCAGAGCCATTGCGGCGAGCGCAGGGAAAGCTGTCCCACCGCATGCCCAGGACAAGCCATAGCCAGGCGTGGAGAGGATGCACGTGCGAGGGGCGAACCGAAAACCCTGCCAGCAGCGGCCAGCACGCTCGGGGAGGGAGATGCCGGCGCGGGCGGCCTCGTCCCTGCTCCCGCGGGCAATTTTGCAACGGGGCGGAGGATGGAAACGGGGCGAAGGAAGAGGCGGCTATTGCACTGCGCTTTCACAAGGACACCCGTCGCACCGGGGCCTCGCTCGCCCGCAAGGCTTGCGCAACGCCCCGTGCGCTGCCAGCTCCCCCGCCCGCAGCTCCCACGGGGGTCCGT
>NW_009649114.1:840287-841441 GCF_000708025.1 Charadrius vociferus
CAACAGATGCAGCCGCTATTCAGCCTTTTCAGGCTGCAACAAAAGCCTCTCCAGGCACACAAAGGCGAAGAGCAGAAGAGAAGCTCGGGATTAAATAAGAGCCACCTGCCAGGGGCCCACGGCCCCCCCGTACCATCGGGGTGCTGCCCCCCGTCAGCCCCGCTCTGCAGAGCCCATGTCCCAGCAGCAAAAATATTCTCGGCATGGTGATTTCAAGGAGATGAAGGTCCAAAGCGGGTACCCGCTTCACGTACCTGGGAGCAACACCCTGGATGCCACCGGCACGGTGGGGACATCGGGGACGGGGAGGCGGTGGGTGGGAGGGGGCTGCGAAATTCACAGGAAAAAGTCAAAGCAGGTAAATGGCAACAAGGCGGCAGCACGAAGCATCTCCCCTGACTCACAGCACCAGCAGCAGGCTGGAGCTGGTGTTCAATAAAGAGAAATAAATAGTTCCGGCTCCACGTATCTGGGGAAAAACAAAATTAGGGGCCCATCCAGTCCCAGGTGTTTGTTTGGGGATCATCCTCTTCTCCCCATCCATCAGAGGCAGCACTGGGTTTTGGTGACTCCCCCGACACTGGTCTCTCCAGGAGGCACGGGGGCTGGCGTGAGCGGCCAAGATCAGCCCAGGCATTAGCCATGGCGAGCAGGGCACCCGTGTCCTGCTACGCAGGGGGACGTCCCAGGAGGTCCCAGGGAGCAGATCAGGCTGGACCGATGGAGCCATCACCTCGGCCGGGACCTCCAGGACAGTCCCCGTGAATCCAACAGGGGACGAAATGGGTCACGATGGCCAAAATGCCCCAACCCAGCCCATCCCTTCCTACGAGCATCCAGGATGTCACCCCTGAGCGGGGAGGGGGGCCAGCCGCTCCGGGGTGGGGGGAGAATGCTCGGGGACTCCTCTCTGCAAACCAAACCGCTGCATCCCCCCCCGCCAGGGCCCCGCTGCAGCCCCCGCCGGGGCCTTTTAGCGGCACAACACAAAGCGAAAGGAAAACACGCTGCCAGGGGAGGGGCGGACATCTTCACGTGAGACATGGCGGCGGCCGGCGGATTTGCGCCACGCACGGCCCCTTTACCGCCGCCTCCTCGCGAAGCCTCGGGGCCGGGGTCAGCTCCTCCTCCCCACCCCTCCATCGCCACATTTC
>NW_009649114.1:845084-848338 GCF_000708025.1 Charadrius vociferus
GGGGCAGCCGCTCCGGGGTGGGGGGAGAATGCTCGGGGACTCCTCTCTGCAAACCAAACCGCTGCATCCCCCCCCGCCAGGGCCCCGCTGCAGCCCCCGCCGGGGCCTTTTAGCGGCACAACACAAAGCGAAAGGAAAACACGCTGCCAGGGGAGGGGCGGACATCTTCACGTGAGACATGGCGGCGGCCGGCGGATTTGCGCCACGCGCGGGGCCCCTTTAGCCGCCTCCTCGCGAAGCCTCGGGGCCGGGGTCAGCTCCTCCTCCCAACCCCTCCATCGCCACATTTCCTACCGGAGCCGCCAAGCTCCTGAACGGAAAAGTGCACATATGTGCTTTTATGATAGGAAGTGGTTGATATTCGCAGGGGTGATGAATACAGAAGCAAACACTAATGTAAACCATTAACTCACCGCTGACCTATGTCCTTTGCACTTCCCTCCCGCAGGCCCAGCTTAAAAAAAAAAAAAAACAAACCAAAACCCACAAAACCCCTTATCGCCACGCCGGCATGGAGCAGCGCCGCCTCCACCAGCCCTCTGCGCCGGCCGGGGCCTTTCCCTCGCGCATCAGACGGACAGACAGACCGGCACAGCCTCCGCCACGCAGCCGGCACTCAAAGCATCTTTTTGGGTCCCTTGCTCCATCAGCCTCACAGCAATCCTGGGGACAAGCCTGCCTGACCCCACGGACAGCTTTGGGAGGGGGATTCCCTGCACCTACGTGCCCGAACTGCTTTTATTTTTGGACGTACCCATCCATTCCTTACTTTTAGGTTGGAAGTGATTTAGGGGACAGGCTCAGACCACCCAGACCCACGCCTGCAAGCAGAGGAGCCATGGAGCCCCGCCAGAAGCCCCACAAACACACACCGCTTCTCAACGACTCCTGGGCTCGTGCTCTGCACAAAAATGAAGATTTTCGGGGCTCAGTCCATGGGCAGGACCCTGCGTGGGACAGGCGGGTGGCTGCCACCCCCTCCCGGCACAGCGATGCTGCCTTTCAACACAGAGTGTGCAGCAGCGTAAATAAATAAATATTAAAATATAGTTATATTTAAAGAAGAAAAAAAGCCAAACCAAAACAAAAAGCCGCATCAAGGCCAACCACTCTTGAAGCGCCGTTCACCCCCGGTGAAGCGGTACGGCCTCGGGATGTGTTTCCTCCACCAGTGCCAAGCCTGCGGAGGGTTCCATTTACGCGCCCTTGAAGCTCGGTGACGGCAGCACGCGTTGCCTTGTTCTGTCCTTTCCTCAGCTGTTTATTTAATAGAGCTTCACCCTCGTCATGGGCTTTGTCAACACCAGGGCACTGCAAACACCTCCCCGAGATGCAGCGGGGGATGCACAGCCCAACCGTGGCACCTCGCAGGCGGCAGCTCTGCCTTGGCTGGGCGATTCCCACAGGGCTGCGGAGAAGAGCATCCCCCCCCCCGGCAGCCGGGACCCCCGGCACGACACCTCGGAGGCAGCCGAGCGCTGCCAGGCCAAAAGGTTGGCATCACGGCTCTTCCCGGGGCGAGATAAACAGCTCCCGCGCTGGGTGGCCGCCGCTTTTGTTGACGGCGGGGTTTGTTTTGTGCAGGGGAAGGCCGGGACAGGAGCGACACGGGGATTTCGCAACACGCCTTTGTCTGCGCGGGCGCTCGGCGAGGCAGGGGCCCCGCGGCCACCGACCCACCTCCTCCCGGCACTGCTCCCTCCACCTCTCACACGGCACAAGGGATATAAAACCTCCGGCGCCGTCAGCTCCAATGCAGCCGGGATGCCCCAGCCCTCCTGGGGGGATGCTCAGGGCAGACACACGCGGGGCAGGGGGAAGGGCTGCTGTGGCTGACCCACAGCAAGGCGCGTAATGAGAAGGGATGCTAACGAAGGGGCAGAGGGAAAGGGGAGGATTGCACCCCACGGGGTGATTAAGCGCTGCCCAGCAGTACGCCATCACCCACCACCTTCGCTCTCCCCCACCATCTCCCCCCCAGGCTCCCCCAGGCAGAGGTGCTCACCGAGAGCCAGGGCTGCTCGTGGCTCTCCTTCACTGCAGCCACCCTGCGTCCCCGCACCGCAGGCTGCTCTCCTCCTCCTCCTCCTCCTCCTCCTCCTCCTCCTCCCATCCCACAGCTGTCGCGCATCCCCAGGACCTGCAGAAGAGCTGTTGCAACCACCCATTTGCAATGAACCCACCTGCGTTAAGAGCCAAGCAACACTCGAGACCCAACACTACCCATGGTCACGTGCATCCACTCTACCCGCCACAGCAATTAGTATTTTAGGGGAAATCCTGGACCTTGAAGCAATGCAACAAAAGGCCGAGAGCCTCCTGCCACCCCACGACCCCATGGGGATTTCTTCCCCCACCAGCCCCTCTCCCCTCCGCACCAGCCATCCTCAAACCCTTTCAGCCGGCAGGAAAACACAGTTGCGTTTCTATTTTAAAAAAAAAGCCCTTCTTTGCATCCTGCTGGCACCTCATTAAAGCTCGCAGGACACGGTGGCTATTAATAGCTCCCTCCAGGCTTTCGGCAGCCCCGAGAGCCTCTGCAGCACCCGTTGGCAGCAGCAGCAGAGCCCGGGAGGTTTGGTGGAGCGCAGACCACCAGCGTCCCCGTCAGCCCCGTAACCTCAGAATACCTCAGCCGACAAAGCGTGCCAAACCCGGCACGAAGCTCCTGGGTACACACACCTCCGAAAACACCGTCAGAGGAGAAACCTTCCCCCCGCCGGGCATTCCCGAGAGGGAAACGCCGGTCTCTAGAGGATGCTCCCACAGAGAGGAGCTGCCCAAGAGACAGCAGCACAGAGCAAGGGGGTGACGGCACGGGCTTTATGCGCCCACATCCTCTCAATACACGGCAAACACAGGCGCACTCTGGGAAAGACTCGCTGATCTTCTCACGGATGCCCAGTGCCCCACTGCTAGACAGCGTTTCCCAGCAGCATCCTTGATTTCTTACCAAATAGGACAGACAGCACGCGCTTTGGGCACATTTTGCCTGTTAGATTGGAACGGAAAGGGGATAAAAGCGGGGACTTTTAAGCAAACTAACAAAAAAACCCCCAAAAAAACAACCACCTACTCCTGCAGCTCCTGCTGCTTCCCCAGCAGGCCAGGCTGTTCCTCCGGGCCGTTCCCATGCCCAGTCTTTAAAAAGAACCCTCACCCGACAGACGGTCCGACAGACACCAGCTCAGCCCGCGGCAGCGTTGACCGGGGTCCCCGGGGAGCGGGAGCAGCCCCGGGGCACGGGGGGGGCA
>NW_009649114.1:852610-861323 GCF_000708025.1 Charadrius vociferus
TGGAGGAATTGAAGCTTTTTCAATTCCACGTGTTCAGGAGAAGGGCTGAGGGCCGGGGGGAGCCGAGGGGCAGCCAGGTCAGCCTTTGTGCGGCTCGGCCGCCCCCACCTTCCCCCTTGCAGCACGCCGGCAAGCGGCAGCGCTGGCATTGCCACCACCCCTGCGGCCCCGCAGAGCCTGCAGCAACGCCTCGAGAGCGCAGAGCCTCCCTTTCCTAAGCGAGAGAGAGGAATTAAGTCTTCAACGGCCCATACGAACATCACCCTCCCTGCGGTACCCCCATTTCTCCCCGCAATGAAGTTCAAGGCTCTTTCCACGGCTGCTGGGAGGGTCTGGCGTCGAGGTGGGTACAACCTCCAGACGTTCATCGCTGGTTGGGAGTTAAGTCACTAAAACCCTGGAGGCATCACCACCACGTCCCAGCCGAACCCTCCTGACGTTCGCCTGGTTGTTTCAGTGCAGTCTTTGGGGAGAAAGAAATGGGAAAGGGGTGTTTCGGTAAAAGCCAGAGCTGCCTGACCTGCCAAGCCCAGGCTGCCCTCACCGCCAGAGCCCGGCAGAACGGAGCTCACCGGCTACACCGAGAGCAGCCGGAAAACTCTCCTCACCGGCGTTAGCGGGACCCCGCCGGGGCAGAGCCCTCCCTGCCCTGCAATTCCTCGAGGTGAAGCCCAAAAATGGGAATATCGGCCAAAAGCACCTCAGGCTGAGGCACACGGAGAACATCACCATCTTCTGTGAACTCCTCCAGACTGCGGCGGAGGGCGAGAGCCGCAGACCCCCTCCGAAGCCCCCGGGGAGCAGCTTCAGCTTCGAGCCCTCCCGCCCCGCGGCCGCCCGGGAGGCGCCGGAGCTCAGCAGCATGCAAAGACCACATTTTAATCTGTTCATAAACTCCCTGGCACCTTACTCACCCAGGCTTCATCAGCGCAGCATTTGCATCCCTAACGACACGCACCCGAGGCCAGGCCGGTCGTCTCCTCCAGCAGCGCGGAGATGGGGAACGGGAGCACCAGGACAATTCCAACCCCCCCGGGACCTGGAGCGCTTCCCTGCTGAATCCCACCGCCCGCGGAGCATCTCCTGCCCTGGCCGGGACCCGCTCTTTATCAGTGACTCTTCCCCACGACCAAAGAGACTGGGAGGCTCTTCCCCAAAGGGGAATAAGCACGGCGGGAGGGGAGACATCGGCAGTCCTGCTTCCACATAACAGCGCGAACCCTCACACTGGGAACGGGGTCATTCCTTGCAAGAAAAAGCACTGAGGTCAAAAGCAAAGGCCTCGGCAAACCTCTGCTGAGCTCCTGGGCCACCAAGGGGAAAAGATGTCCTCACCGGGAGCCCGGGCAGGTGCCGGCCAAGGGCTGCAACACCCCCAGGCTCCCCAAAACGGCCGTGCCACCGTGCTGGCGCTGCTCTGCCCGTGGCGTGGGAGGTACCCACCCGAAAACACCGGATTCGCAGCTCCGGTGACTTCCAGGAGATAACCTGGGTTTAGGCTTCTTGGCAAGCCCGCCCTTCCCCGCACCGCGGCAGAGCCACTGATGCAAGAGCCGCCCGGGTTTTCTTAGCAATGTGCCCAGCGCGAGGTTGTGAAATGGCTGAAGAGGAAGAGAGAGGTGCTCCAGAGCCCGGAGGGGACCCGGCTGGTGCGAGGAGGCTCTTACAGGCGACGAAGGCTCTCGCAGCCCCGTCGTATCCGAAAGCAGCGACTGCAGGAGGAGACGAGTCCCGACACCCGCAGCGGTGCTGCCCGCAAGCAGGCACAGCCCCTGCCTTTTTGCTAAAACAAGTGGAAATATAATACGTTAAAATTGTTCTCAAACACTGAGCTGGTAGATGCAGTAAGGCCGTCATTACTACTGAAAATAAAAACATATCCCTGTTACCAGACCAGCTCCCCTTCCGCTTTTTACTTTATCTATTTATTTTTTCTGAAGTAGGCTGGGGATAACATGCATGCTTTCGGGTTTGTTTGGATCCGATTGCATCTGCCTCCCCCCCAGCCCAGCCGAGATGCCCAGGATGCCATCCCCGTTTCGGAGCAGCCCCGCTTGGACCCGGCTCCCACCCGCACCTACGGGCGCGAGAAGGGGACGAGCTGCGGCCACTGGCATTGCAGACTGAGGGGACGCGCTGCCAAATTTCCACAGCGGCTCCAGCTCGTGTTCCAGCCGCATTTCCCTGAAAACACACATTTGGCAGGAGGTCCAAGGAGCCTTTCAAGAGGCTGCCCCAGCTCGGGGCCGCGTACCGGGGCCGGAGGACGCCGGGAGGACAGCGGATGGGGAGAACGGCTGCTCCATTTCCGAACGCGCTCGGCAGAAGATGCTCCTGGCTGTGTCTGCCCCGTGGAGACCCAGGAGGTGCCGTCCCCCTTGGGACAGGGACAGCGACAGCACAGGGTCCTGACCTGCTGTTACACAGCTTTAGCCTGTTTCAGCGCAAGAGGCGTACGGCAACGACGACCCCGAGCCCAATTTACCCTCCTCTTCTGTGGCCAGCAGAGCTGGAGAGGTTGAATTCAAGAGGAGCGCTCAGGGGAGCTGGCTGCAGCCAGGGGCACACAAAGCGAGGCAGCGAAGTTAATTATGATGACGAAGGAAATGAGCCCATCCCTCCACTGATCCCAAATCTATAGCCCAAACCGGGTAAGGGTAGCTAACGGGAGCAGAGCTGCAAAGCCCCAGCCTGGCTGGGCGCCCCAGGAACATTCAGATCTGGGTTTGCATTTTGAACGTTATCTCTAGTTTAGGCTACAGCTCGCTGGACAGCCAGGCACAGAATCACATGCAGCCCTGACGCCAACGGCTTAAATAATCTCATTACATATGACGGCAAACGCTGTGCCAGCTGCAGACCGCTCGAGCCAACGTGCTCACCTGCCCTCTCCGCTGGGAGAGTGTACTTTGTCACAGCAAAGCAGCGTACCGACGTAACGCCCTAATTCATGGGAAGATGCTGTCATCCTCCCCGGCAGCATCAGACCAAAGATGGAGCCACAGCGGAGCTCCGTGCGCTCCCAGCAGCACTCGGAGAGGAACCACACTGGTACCCCATCCTGCATCCCCCTCCTGATGGCATGTACCATCCCAACACCCTCCAAACGACGTTTTTGTGGCTCACAGCATCTCCAGCAAAACTTGTGTTTCGGGTCCTCTCAGGTCAGGGGGATCTACCAGCACTCACGGCTGTTAGTCCCTTCCCGAGGCCACGAAGGAAACAGCGAGTTAATGCAGCCATTAAACCTGCCGGTTGCCATAATCCCTACCTCAAATTGGTAAGATCTTAAAAGGCTGAAATCTTTGAAATGACTCAGCCACGAGGTATAAAGAAACAACAGCTTAAAAGGCTGTTAAAGCCCTCCGCATTCAGACTCGCTCTTGCGTGCCCTGCTCTAACCCCCGCTCCCCGGCCCCGGAGACGAGAGCCCTCTCCAAAACAAGCCTCCAGGCACCGGTCACACACGCAGTCCTCGTGCCAGCCAGAGCTGAAAGGGAAATATATTTTAGCATCCTGCAGCCAAGAAAGATGAGGGGCATCCGCAGAGGGGACGGGGGCCACTTTCAGCGGGATATGGGTCTCGGGGGCTTTTCAAATCCAACGCCAATGTCACCACCATGATGCCCAACAGCTCTGGACCACGCTGAAACTCTGACCCAACACGACTCCCCGGGCTCGAAACAGGTTTCTCAGGGAGCCGTCAGGTAAAGCCATGTTCCCGTGCCAGCCTCCGGAGCCGGCGGAGGGATGGCGCTGGTCCTCACCGATCCATCCACCCATCCTCCTTCCTCCAACCCCAGCCTGCAACCTCAGCTGCGTCTTCAAGACCCTCCCCGGGTTACTGAAGACCCTCTCCGGGTTCCTGGCTCACCCCTGCTGCCCGCGCCCCTGCCCGCAACGGGGAGAGGAGCTGAACGGTACGGGACAGGCGTGGGGCTGCCGGGAAAAAGCAGGGTCCCCCTCTGCAGCGCGTTATTCTTGGAAACCAGGAGGTGAGGTCATGCTGCCTGAATGCTGCAACTTGAGGCCAGTTGTGCTTGGAGAGGAGCCTGACTTCTGCAGCGGGCGGCCGAGCCGGGGCCGTCTGCAGGTCGGGAAGCCGGTGACGTTCTCGGTTAGCAAGGGGGAAAGGGTTTCTTCATGAAGGAGGGCTCTTTCCACTCAGGCTCTCAGCAGAGAGCACGGAGCCCAGCAAAGGGATGGGTTTTAAAATAGCATCAGCTACTGCCTCTGCGGAAAAGCCCTCGGACCACCTCGGTGTGGGGCACGTGAGCCCACCAGGGAGGCTCAGGAGATGCCAAACCTGGAGCCACGCTGCTCCCCACGCGGCAGGGACCACAAAAGGGCCGCTTCCGACCCGGCCACTCCTCCGGATGCCTCCCATGTACCCACACCGCCCGGCGAACCTCACATCACTCGTCGGGATCTCATCCATCCCGTTAGATCCCAGAGCACATCCTGGAGGTCTCTGGGAAGAGAGAAATCACCAACTCGCTCTTTCAGACTCCCTAGGCAGGAACTTCCCCGGAGTTTTCATCACCCGTGCCTACCCACCACCCAGCAAACGCGCTAGCAGACCTGGCTCTCAGTCTGCACAGCTTCAAATTATTATGTATACAGTGCTTTAAATGCGGTAGAATAGGCAGCATGTGTCTGACAAAGCTCAGCTCCCGCTCTCCTGCTCACTACCCGGAGGCAGCGCCAGCACCTCCGCAGATGAGCACTGGCTTTCCCAACGTGGGTACTGGCAGATGGCAGAAACCTCGCTGAAGGCCAGCAGGAGCTCAGCGGGAGCGATAAATTAATCATTTTACCTGGCTGTATTTGGCTATTAAATCACACCCACAGGGGCAGGACGGCTGCCCACGAAGGATTCATCCCAGAGCAAGCAGCTCGGCTCCTAAGCCCAGTGCCGCTTCTGACGGGCTGCAAGACCTTCAGTAAATCACTGCATCTCAGTTCCCCACCTCTGAAAACATGGGAAACACCGATGTTGTTTCGCAAGACCTATGGCCAATGGCATTAGATTATTATTAAGAGGAAGAACCCCGCCACTTCCTGAGCACGTGTCAAAGCAAAAACCAAGCCCCTGCTCCCAGGCCGTTATCAGTCCATCTCAGTCGTAGGTTTGACTGCTCGGAACATGTCATGTATTTAGAAGAGATTAAGGCAAATCCTAAACTGTTTAAACAAACTCAACCCCCAAATCAGTAGACTCCTTTGGTCAATGAGATAATAAACCACTGCCTTGGAAAAGTCCCAGTGATGTCACTACACTTTCCACAGCTTTTCAACCATGGCTTGCACAGAAGGCCACAGCGAAGACATTTCTGGTTATATAAAATGCATGGTAGAGTTTGAAAAAAAAAAAATATTAAAATAATAATTAAAATCCCCCCACTGAGAGAGGAGCAGAAGTACAGCGAACACACAGCGAGTTGTTTCCCATCAGCCCAACATCTTCATCTACTCCATCACTTAGGGGTTACTTTTCCAGTTGGATTTTCTGGGGAACAAAGCATTTCATCTCAAATGAAGTTGCAGGAAGCCACGGGAAATAAGGTGCTTTGCTCCTCTGAAGGTGTCTGTAGAGCACCCTAGCCGTGACGGCAGAGAGAGCACGAGGCCACCAGCTCCACCCGGGCTCATCCAGAGCCCCTCAGTTATCAGCTACGCGACGCCTGCCCCGTTTCCACGATAGGCATCTTACAAGAATAATAAACCACAAAAGTATCGGGCTCCTTCCTCCTTCTCCATCAGAGGAATGATTATCTGGTGAGGCCGAGAGCGAGACAGAGAGTATTTCGCAAACATGCCCCGAAGCACCAAGGATGCGGCAGACACAGGGCTGCCAGAGAGGGGGCAAGTTTGCAAGCAGTCTCCACGGCCCTGCGAAGCTCTCCCAGCTCTTCCAAGCTCACCAACCCAGGTGAGGATTTCCTGCTTTGAAGCTGGGGTTAGGAGTGAGGTTTGTTCATTTGTTTTTAAGGAAACCTGCTCCACGAAGAGCTCCATCAAGCAACGCGTACAACACAGAACAACTCACCACCCGCTATTACCGGCCCCCGCTCTCCGGTCTGGCTTACCTAAGATTTCCTTGCCAAATTAAGAGAGCCAGCCATCAACCCAGTATCTTGCCTAAAGATTAGTCTTAAAAGTGGAATTTGCGGTAGGCGAGACAGACCTCGCTCCCAGCCCCACCGTCGCAGCCTGCGTCACTAATGCCAACAGCCTGACCACAACCAACAACGCCAAGTCAGGTCAGCGGTGACCTACATACGGCAGGCTTTACAGAAATTACAAGCCTAATTTCGCCTCATAATAAATCACACCGAGGTACAAGGAAGAAAGGGGTAAGAAGCCACCTAGACCTCGCATTTCAGTTCCATTCATCACCTCTCCGCGGACTTTATGTTCCCACCCTGCGGTAAATCACCGCGCACCAAACAGGGTCAAGTCACGGGTGACTGGGACCGTCGATGGCCCGCTTCCCACCAGACAGCTCAGGGATGTCACACTTCAGGTATCGCTCGGTATGAAAAAATAGAATAAAATTAGGGTTGGGAAACCAGCAAAATAAAGAATAATGATCTATAAGACAAGCAAAGGAGTATCTCCTGTTCTCACCTAGGTACTACACAGCAAATAAAAGTACATTAACTTGCACACAGCACCATTTTATTTAATGATGCGTCTCTGCCATGGACTGTTGCATTGGAAGGAGGAGGAAATTGGCTGTAACATTTTCACTGCTGCTGGAACGGTGTCCCCAAGCTCACACGTTCCCAGAGTACTGAAAAGTTCTCTTGAGCAAAGTGACTCTCAGCAAAACCCTAACTTAAACGCATCTCTCGGTTTGGGAGAGAGAGGTTTAACAACATAATAGATGCTCACGATCCAAAAAGAAGCACAGCATAACCAGAAGACATCGTTAGGATCAGGGAGAGACACAACCATTTCCCTCCAGCGGAGGATTGCATTATTATCCAAGATTTTGGAATAGTAAATGTAAAGAGCAATGTTCCGAACGGAAAGGTTTGCTGCACAACCAAAGCAGGCAGCACAGAGAGATTTCAGCTGTGGCTTCTGGCCATGGGCCGTCGGGATTCTTTTAAGCATCATCTGAAACACGACAACCCGATGCAATCACTTGTGTGGATCCTGCTTTAGGTCATCTTTCCACACAGATGCAGCCCATGAGTAATTCGGATCCAAACACCTCTCCGCAGGTCTCTAACAGACGTTATCCCGGCTGCGTACCGGGGAGGGGATGAAGTCAGCACGCGTCACGTCTCGGGCAGTCACCCCCAAAGCGTTTGGCCTCGGCAGTTCGGTCCAAATCTAACAACCAAATAACCCAAGCCTGTAGCTCACGCTCGTACTGGCTCACCGAGAGCCCAAACTCACAGCATAGCAGTTTTTAGGGGCTGGAAGGAATCACTTACAGTAGCAGCTGTGCCGCTCTTTGGAAAGCCAGAGAGGCGTCCAACCGCTCAGCTGAACGCGTCTCTCACGGCGGCGACGTGTCAAGAGGCCGGGGCAGGGGACAGGGAAGATGACCAACGCTTTTCCAAAACAGAGTTTCAGCGCCGCATGTATGCCCTCCACGAGCCGCGCAGACGCTCTGCGCCACCCCCCTACATCGCCCTGCCGAGTCCCGCGCTCCAAGAGGCTTTTCAAGACGGCCACGGGACCCACACGACTCGCGGCCCCACCAGCACCAGGGCAGAGAGGAACCGCCGGCGCGGGGTCTCCTCTGCCATCCTTCCCCTTTCCGGGCTGCGAAAGGGAAGTGCTGGAATCCACGCTTTAAATGCTCGAGTCAACTGCCGAAGCGCGGAGGAGCCCGTCTGTCAAAACACAAGAGGATTTCACTAATTTCCAACCAAATGAGACGACAATACATATCATCTCGGAGCACAACGCGGGGCTGCTCAGGAGAAATGCCCATGTTTCTGAAGGAAAAGTCAAACTTTTACTGTTCAACTGACATCCCCCCTCCTTAACGATCCCCTGCCGACCCCGCCACCCCTGTGGCACGACTTGTGCCCCCAACGTCACTTGTTCATTCATTCATTCAGATTCGGAATCTCAGACACCAACAGAGGGGCAGCTTTGAAAACAAGAGAGGTGGGGGTTACGGATTTAGGTGGGGTTTTATTTAGCCTTCGCAGTTCTCAGGGTAACGCCGAGGGTTTGAACAGCTCATGTGTGGGCGCAAATTGCACCGATGCTCAAGAACACGGCGCTCCCGCCGAGCAGACTGCCTGTACCCACGTCACGCCTGGCGCGGCGTGAATCCATTCAAACTTCCCCAGGTCCCTCCGGCAGGGAGACACGCTCCCCCCATCGCTCAAGAACCTCACCTGAAAACACGGAAACCATCGCATCATCTGGCGCGTGCTAAAATACACCTTTGCAGCCACTATTTTTCTACGCGTCTTTCAAACAGAAGTTACAGACTGGGGGTAAATGTAGTAACGCTGAAATATTCTCCGTCTGAAGTGGGGGATGACAGCCACTCGGTGTGACACCCCCTTTTGTACAGCCGGGGCCGGGAGGAGCCGTGCCACCGAGCGGGGACCCCCGGGCAGCCGCCCGCATTTACAGGCAGTGCATTTACGGGGAACCCCACGGTTGGGGATGCGAAGCCCACGGGGTGACACCGGCCAGGCCGAGAGCTCCTCTCCGCTCCAGACCCCTCCACCCC
>NW_009649114.1:862487-864632 GCF_000708025.1 Charadrius vociferus
CCGCGGGCAGCATCAGCACCGGCTGTTTCCCCGCCGTGGGGTGTCAGCGTTGCCGGGGTGTGTGTCCCCCCCAGTGAGACCCGGGTGACACGTCTGGCGTGTTCCCGGTGCCCCACAAGCATCCCTAAGGTGACAAAAGACAGCTCCGAGGAGGCGGTAACCGCTGGCGCCCAAACACCTTGTCCACCCATGGCTCCATCAACAACCAGTTCCCAGGAAGACGGGATGGAAACACCACGCAGAGCATCGGGGAGAAGGGTGAAAGGGTAAGAAACCAGTCCAAGAAGAATAAAGGCCATCCTGACGGGAACATATTAACCCCTGTTTCCGTGTTCTGTCCTGAAGCCAACACAGACACCGAGAGAGACGGGGTCTGCGCTGAGGTGCACCGTGCCCTCAAGGTGCCCGGCATCCAGCAAAACCCACTGAATGTTTCTTCAGCTGGAGCACAACGGCAAATCAAGACTTTTCTTTTATGGACATAAACAGCACAGCCTGCTTGTCACGGATAATCCCTGTTTTCTAAGTAAAGAACACATGTTTTTTGACACTCATCCCTCTCTTACCCAGCCATCCCCCAAAAAGCAGTGAGCGTGCCCTGGGGAAGAGAGATGCAGAAATATGCCCAAAGCCATACCAGGAGCAAACGGCACAGCATAGAGCCATCTCCTGAGGCCCAGGCACTGCTTTTTGGCAGGCTGTTCCGTGTCCCAAGCCCACCCTGCGTGGCACAGCTGACGGGCTGACATGCCACCAGGGCGGTGAGGGACAGGACACGCTCCCAGACCCTGCGGATCCAGCAGCCACATCCACGGGGCTGCAGTGTGACAAGTAGTCCTAGCCCCAAGCCGCACATGGGCTCCAGTCTCACCATGAAGAGCTCTGGAAGCCTCTCAGATGCACTGATGGAGAGTCCTGGTCAGAAACCACTGTCTCCATCTGCACTGATGTCAGCAGTTTCACTGGTGTCACAAGGACAGAACAAGCCATGGAAGTGGGACTTCCCTCTTCTATTTGCAACTTAAGGAAAGCAACAGCAAAAAAAAATTAAAAAAAAAAATAAAAAATGCTTGCAGCATTCAGGAGAAGGAACAGCAAGCCCACAGTACACAAAATCCACGCTACATCCTCAACAAGCAGCTGCTGCTGGAAGAAAGCAGAATCCAAGAGACAGAGAAGAGCAGGACGGAGAGAGAAGAGCAGGACGGAGAGAGAAGAGCAGGACGGAGAGAGAAGAGCAGGACGGAGAGAGAAGAGCAGGACGGAGAGAGAAGAGCAGGCCGTAACCTCTGTCAGTCCCTGCACACAGGCAGAGCTGCTTGCACCGGAGCAGGAGGCATCTGGCCTACATCTGCCGACCCAGCACCTTCTGTGATCGATAACATCCCCTCGGATTGTTTTTTTAGTCAAGCCAATAAAACCGCTCCACCTGTTAGAAAAGCCAGCTCATGATTTTAAAAGCCAGTTTTTAAACAGTGACTGATCAATAGCTGGGCGAAGTAGCGGATCCGGCTAATCAAAGTACGTCATTAGCAGCAAGAGACGCAGCGTCTGTCAGGACGTGGCAGCGATAGTCACCAGATGGGAGAGTGAGTAAACCTACACCAGGCGCTGGCAGCTTTATAAATAAAACTCTTGTGGAGCTGCCGGTCCCTCTCACCGCAGGTCCCGAGTTTCCCTGCAAAACCCGCAGAGCAGCGGGAGGCCTTCGCCTGCTCCCATGCACATCACGACATAAGTGATGGAAGCGAGGAAATCTCCCACTGGGGAAATGGATTAATTCTGGGACTTGCAGCATCTCCCAGAATCTGATCCTGCATCCTTCACCCCAATTAATGAGGTGGTTTGGGGAGGGGTCAGAGTTAGATCCAATGTACCAACAGATCGCAAATCAAAGATGCTTTAAAGCTGCCAGCAGCTCCGTGGGGTTTTCCCGGCGTTTGCCCCCCCTCACTCGGGCACGGCTGGGGCAATGAGCCTTTAAACCCGAGTTTTTCTTTACAGAGGAATCTGGTCGAAGGAAAATGATTGACCCATTTCACTTCTCACTTTTCTTTAGTTTCGTTCATATTTGCTTTGTAACCCGACCCTTCAGCTATGTCAATGGCAAACACCACTCCAGAGGAGGAGGAGAAGGGGGGGGGG
>NW_009649114.1:865222-881929 GCF_000708025.1 Charadrius vociferus
TGAGCAGCACCCAGCCGCCGGCTGACATATTCACACCAAAACCCTCTGTCCTAATCCTGCAGACAGGCTAGTCCTCAGATTTGGGGACCTGTTTCCAGATTCTCCATTAACCAGTTAAAATCTGACCCAGGAGCAGCAAGACATCCATCTCCCTTATGATCTTTGAGAGGCAGAGGGATGCGAGCGTGGCGCGCAGGCAGATCCTCCGCCATCCACCCGCTCACTGCCCCGCGCATCACACAGCTTTGCGCAGCAGAGGAAGAACCACCATCGGGTGTCCACCACAGGAGCAACATCTCTGCACAGCCCACCACATCTGGCTGAAACTCTCCCCACCCACCCCCAAAAAAACCCCAAGCAAACAAAAAAAATCAACCCCCCCCATACAAACACCAAACCCAGCAGCAGTGACCTCTCCTCCTCGGCCACGAGGAAATTCATCCGGATGCAGAGGGGAAGCAATTTTTCCCTCCTTCCACTCCCATCTCTATTAGGGAAAAAAAGCAACAGCCGGCAGCAGGCTCAGCCTTTACATCTCTGCGACACAAGTGGCTGATCTGCTAACGTGCTTTCCCCGGCAAGTGATAAATTAGATTGTTATTTGATTATAGCAGAGTTACCAGGAAAAATAGACCGTGAAGATTAGGGTAATGATCATTAAGGCTGTATGCATCCTGTTTTTCTCCCCGAGTAGATTTGTGTGAGAATGAGACTGGTGAAAAGCTATCCCACTTTAAAAAATTATAATACCTTTAAATAATCCCGCATGCTTTTAGGATAGGGGTAATTGAATTGAAAAGATGTTGTTAATCCCCATTACAGCTATTAATGTCATTCGTAAAGCAATGGGAGGATTGGAATGAGGACAGGAGGTAGCACTGGAAGTGTAACATCGCGAGTTTTTTTTCCCCACGCAATGGGAGCGTAGCTCTCCGTGTCGGCGAGGGAGAGGAGGTCGGTGCAGACACGGTGGGGTACGTGGAGCAGCCCCCCCCAGCTCCCCGGGTTGCTTTGCAGGGAGTGCATCGCTCCGGGAGCTCCAGCGCTGCTCCCACCAGCTGCTCCGCTTCCCAGGAAGCGGCTGCGTCTCAGTGCTTGGAAGTGATCCTTGTGCATGGTTCGCGTATCTATTTATAAAGCACTGTGGGATCCTTTAGGATGAAAGGAGCTATTATAACCTGGATTTATTGCCCAAAAAGTAACCATGAATTTTCTCCACCCTTCGTTTGCTTGCCTCACAACGAGTCTGAGCAGCAGCGTTTAGATGGAGACCCTCTCTCCTAACCCTGCCAGGGCAGGGGATGTTTCTGGCTGGCGATATCAGTCCCTTTCCAGGGATATTCCCCACTGGCACCACCCATCTGTGGCAGAAGCAGCAGAAATGCCCCTTGGCACATGGTGGGAAGAGGCGGCAACTCCAGGGCTGGGCTTCCCCTCGGCAGATTAGCACCCGGCAGGCTCCGGCGTTGCTCGCATACCCGCGCGGGCCGGCTCCGCGAACCCTTCCCGCTGGACATACTCTAGCTGACACACAGGGCCCATAATCGCAAGATATGTCAGGAAATATTGGTCAGGATTATATCTGTCTGACTGACGGGTACAAGGATTTTCCTCCCCGTTCCCTGGCCAGCCGGCCGCCCCGACACACAGCACAGGGGACAACGCACACCTCGTGGCCGACGGACTCCTCCGGACCCACACTCCTGCATGGCACAGAGACCCCTCGCAGGGGCCGAGCCAGCAATTTTTGTGATCTGAAAAGATCGCCAGAGGCCCGACACAAGGAAATAAGCTAAACTAGACTCAGAGATGGACCAACAGTCGCCCCGGTCTGAGTCCGTCAGCCAAGGGTGGTTGAGCCAGAGGAGGACACGCTGCAGGATCACGCACAGCCGTGGAGATCACCATGGAGGCTGCAGCAGGAGGGGTGAAAATCATGGCATAAAGTGGAAAAGGACATGGGACAGGCAGCACACGGGGTTACAGGCACTGGGCTGGGGCACAGGGACTTGCCTTTAAACCCGGCATCCTGAGGCACATCGCCCCTGGACGGCAGCTCACCCCGCGCTGCGGAGGGACGATGGGGTGAGACCCCGGAGCAGAGCACAGGAGGGGGGGCTGACCCAACCTGGCAGGACCCCCGTGAGCCCCAAGGTGTGCCTCCTCCCCGTGCCACCTCCCAGTGCACTTACAGCTGCTGGCATCCACATATAACCCCAATCCCTGCCCGTCTGCCAGCAGAGAGGAGGCATTTGTGTGACAAGATTATGGAGATTAGCTCCATCAGCATAAGCAGCTCCTGGGCTGGCCCTAATCCAGAGGGACATATGCAGCCCACGCGCCGCTGCTCCCCATCTTCCCTGGAGGACTCGCGTGAGCTGGAGGAGATGATTTTCACCAGTGCCTCTATGTCAGGGTGGGCACTGCGTGCCACCGGGGACCCCGCAGGTCCTCCCAGTTCAGCCCAGCTAACGGGGATGGCCACACTGGGATGGATCTTCCCACTCCCACAGCTGCCTCTCAACCCAGTGCTTGCCCTAACAGGAGCGCAGGGTCCTCGGGACAGAGTTTGCCCTCTGTGTTTCTCAACACAGCCCCTGCAGGTGCTTTGCACGGCAAGCGAAGGGCAAGGCTAGCTCGGGCCCTGCCAGGCTGTCTGCAGAAGCAGCTGGCTGCTCTTTGCATGCATTTTTTTGGGGGCGGGGAGGAGGAAGGGGGGTTCAACCCTCAGCCTATGACAAGCTTTTAATGATATAGTCAAGGCTATAACCTAGAAACACCCCCATGTGCGTGGCCAAGCCTGCCTGGGGGCTTTCATACAAAGCTACACATCCTTACACATCCCAAACAGAGTAGCTTTTTTACACCCCACTGCTCGGCTTTCACCCAGAGCGGATTTGCTGTTGGGAGCCCAACTGACCTGCGAGCAGAGCCCAAAGCACAGCACTGATGGGTTGAGAGGGATCAGCTACAGAGCAGACAAAGATGCAGTCCTCACCCCTCCGCAACAGCATCACTACTCCCTGCTAGGAGGGGGGACCAGGGCTGCTGCAGGGAAACTTCTCCTGTGGCAATTAACAGCATTAATTGCCAATAATCAGCAGCTGGGCCCCACTGGACCCCAGGTGTGCGAGCAGCAAGCACTGCCTGCAGGGAGGGGGGAGAGGGGAGCGTGACCCACGAGAAGATAAAAAGCGTGTGATCTCCTGAAGCCCACAAAAGGGGGACTGGGAAAGGTCGGGAGTGATGGAAGGCACAGAGGGGTCACAGAGCTGATTAGGCTGAGGGTCAGCACCGGTGCAAAGACCCATAGCCGGGGCGCAGGGACCCCCCCCATCAGTGCCGGGGGCTCACCCCGCTCCTCCCGCCCCACTGGCTACGGGGTGCTGACGGGGCTTTATCTGCGTTTCTGTGTGTGGTGGAAAAACACTTGGGCCACCGAGCAACCAGCTAAAAGTGCCCGGGGTCAGGGCGAGCAGCTGCCGGGGGCCGTGCTGGAAGGGCTCTGCTCTCAAACCGCCGTATCCGCCCCGGCGTGCTTGAACCAATAACACGAGATTACATTGCAGCGGGCTGGGACCTGGCAGGCGGTGTGAGCCAGAAATAAAACTGTTTGTGTAGCAACTGAAAAAAATAGCAACAGGAGCTAGGTGAGGTGTAGTGCACTCTCTTGCCTTTTTTTTTTTTTTCCTCCTGAGGCCAGAAATATTAATTTATTTGGGTAGAAGAAATTTGTTTGCATTTCAAAGGGGTTTTGCTGTGGATGTGAACTCCCCGGGCTGTGCCTCGGAGCCTCCCCGTGCTGCAGTGGGGGTGTTTCCATGTAGGTCTGGGACTCCCTGGCCCAGCAGCATCTGCGTCGCCCTTTCAGGTACCGCAGGCGTTTGGATGCTGGTGTACACTGAGAGATGCTGGTTACAGCACAGAATGGAGCTAGCAGGGGGCAGGTACAGGTTTGGACCGAGCTGGACCGTGATGTTCAGAAGACATCATCTCCATTGCTGAGTCCGAGTCCCTTTCCAGCTGGTGTCTCCACCTCGTGGATGGGGAAAAGGAGCCAGAAGTGATTTGGGCTTCTGCAGATGGACGTCAGGCTCAGGACCAAGCGCTCTGCTAACACCTCCCCTGTGGCGGCAGGACCCGGGTGGAACGAGCAAGGAGAAAATAAGGCAGATGGTCTGGCAAATTAGTCCAAAGCAGGTATATACAAAATAAGAAAATAACTGTCCTGCAAGCACAGGGTCCCCCTGCTCTGCTGCCCCGGCAGCTCTCCCAGAGCCGTGGTTTCTGCGGGAGCTGCAGACGGGTGAGCGAAGCACAAGGTGACCCCGCGGGGACAAACCTCCCGCGCCTGCCATCCCCGGAGCCGGCAGCGCTTAATCCCTCAGCGGGGCCACGTCGGGAGAGCTCTGCAAATGGCATCAAGGAGGTTAGAGACAGGGAAAGGAAGGGGGGAGCACGCCTGACGTTGGGTCCGCCAAAAGCTGTGTTTGTTGTGGCCCTGTGGGAACGTAAAGCATCTTTCTGTAATGTTGCCAGTTCATAGAAAGGGCCATGGAGCGAGACCAGAACCCGAGAAAGCACCTCATAAAGGCCGTCTTATCCGCTGTATGTAATTAGACCTAACGGTGTGCACAATGCATGAAGCTCTGGTTTTAGTTTAATAGGAAAAAAAATGAATAATCAAGGAATATTTATAAAGGTTTGTGTCATTCTTGTGCATTTCCCATCACACGGGGATGTGTCAAAGGATCATGCTTAGTCCTGCGAGTGCTGAAGAGAGGTCTGGAAATAGTTACAGCAAAGCATGTGATCCCACTGGATGGTGGAAATGAAGAAGAAAATGCAGCTTGGAGGTCTTGGCTTTCTCTTACCCTCCTGCCATCTTATTGCTCCTCCTAAAAGCACCACCAGCGTCCCACGCAGTGAGAAATAAGGCGATAGGGGAGGCAAAGCGCTGCCGCACGCCGAACTGCAGCCAGAATGTGGAACCAAGCCCCGGGTGGCTCAGCTCCACGCGATCGGCGCTGCAAAACCATCCTGAATCAGCACCAGCTGGCTGGAAAATGAAAGCCGGGCTGTTTGCTCCCCTCTTGCACCTCCCAAAATAACCAGTGACTCCCCTATACTCACCCCCCCCACACCCAACACACACACTCCCACTTTCCCCAGCAATGCCGGGAGCAGCGGGAGCCGCAGTTGGCACAGCCAGCGTGCCCGGCCCGGTCCTCCCTGTGCCCCTCGAAGTGGCCACGTAAAAGAGGCATTTTTGAAGATCAGCAGGGTGTAAATATCTGGGAAGTGTTGGAAAATGCAGTTACCCCCTCCCAGTGCCCGGGGTCCCGCGGGGGGGCTGTGCGGTGCTGCGGGGCACCCCCAGCAAAGAGGCAGAAACGCCTTAAACCCTCCCCTGTCGTTTCCACGTTTATCTACATCTAAAGGAGAAATGAAGCACCGAAATCCTATCGGCGTGGAGCAAAAGGCGGGCGGCACATTTCTTCAGGCACCTTCCTGCTTTAGCAGGGGAGTTGGACTAGATGAGTCCCTTCCAACTCTGACAATTCCGTAATTCCGTGATTCAGAAGGCCAAGCCCGGAGGCAGCGGTCGAGGAGCTGCAGGAGCCCCGGGGGTCCCCATCCCCACCCCTGGGGGTTCCCATCCCCATCCCCGGGGGCTCCCATCCCGGGGGGTTCCCATCCCCACCCCCGGGGGTTCCCATCCCCATCCCCTTTCTATCCCCCCTTGGACAAGCGCTGGCAGCATCAAGAGCCAACTATGCCAAAGGCTCGTTACTCCCTGAGCTCCACACGGGGCATAGCAGTGAAGGGAATTAGGAGGGGGATACACAGGGTATATATGGCTCACGATTCAACCTCAGACAAAAAAAAAAAAAATAACCCTCTCTGCTTGCTTGCACATATTTATTCTGTGCTTACGGCTTTGAGAGCAGAGAACTTCTGGTGTAAATTACTCGCATGACCTTTCCTGTTTGATGACTTTACAGCTGGCTGCCCACACCTCAAATATAATTTCATTTATGCCATCCATCATCAACACCTGCTGGAGAGACTGGCAGCTTCTGCCATTAACGTTATCGGGGCTCCTGTCACCCGGCGGCGCGGCAGCGGCTGGAGAGGAGATGGGCACGCGCGCGGGTTGGCACACACTGCTGCGCCGCGCAGCCCTGGGCGGTGCGGCACCTCGGGGCGTTAGCGGTCAGACCTGTGACAGTATTGAGTAAAATATCTCTTTTGCACTTTCCCTCTCATCCTTTGCCCGTGGCAGGCTGGGCAGCGGGAGCCGCTGAGGCTCCTGCAGAGCGTGGCAAGGTGCAAATCCTCTTTTTCTCATTCTTTTGTCCTGCCCTGCAAGATCTTCTTCCACCTGGCCGCCCACTGCGCAGCCCTTGAAGGCCACCGGCCCACCACAACGCTCCGCTCTCCCGTCTCCCTCTCGCTTAGAACTTCTTGCATTTCCAGGGATGTGCGTCACAGCAGCCCTCCCGCAGCCCAAAAACCGCCAGAACGGCCTCCGTTATTTCTCATCTGGAGACCCCCTTTGCTCACCAGCACCCTTCTGCAACGCAGCGCATCCCGGGCATTCTCACGATACGATTAGAATCGTGAAGAACTTCATATTAAATTCAACCTGGTTTAAAAACAACGTCGCTGGTCTTTACAACAGCCTCCAACAGTAAATTCTGTGGGATAATCAGGCATGTGCTTTATTTCTTTCAATCCATTCTCAGCTATGCTTAATTACACCTAATTATTATAATCGTGGTCTCTGCCTTCCTACCTACAACCCACTCGCCCAGGAAAACAGTTCTCTCCGATACAGGTCTCCTCCACTCCTCCACGAGTTTCCGAGCCAGCGGGAGGAATGCAGATCCTTACATGGCTCCGCTGCTCAGCGAGCGGCTGGGGCTGACGCTCTGTCATCTTTAGAGAGCTCCTCTCAGCAGTTGGGAATGGGCAGACTTAATTCAGGCAACTATTTCACCCCCGCGGACAAAGCAAACAAGCTGAAGCGCGTTTAAGGGACTGTTCGTTGGACGCCCATCGCAGGAGGTGAGGGAGAAGCTGCGCAGCACTCGCGGCGACGACCCCGACTCCCTGCAGCTCCGCACCGGAGCCGAGAGCCAGACCCCAAACCCTCCGTCCACTCCTTCCCAGTTCAGACTTCATGGATGGTTTGGGGCACGGATGTCTGCCACTGCCGGCTGCGACTGCCTCGAGAACACCCCTGCACGCTTCGTGTGTCTGTGTAAACCCTGGGGAGAGACAGAGGTGGTACCACACAATAACATTCAGTGAACATCACGCACGCTTTGTTCGAAGAACACGCATTCACGTGAAGAGAAGGAAACAATCTTCAGAGGAGAAGACGTTCCTGGGCATCCTGTAGCTGTCCTAAAAAGCGTTGGCAAAGCCCGTTAGGCTGATTTGACAAGAGGAAAGAAAACAAACCCAACGCTGTCTACCGTCCATTCATCATCTGTGCAGCGAAGAACTTGGTTTATAAACAGGATTAGATGACTCACACAAAGACTAGCACTAGCTCGCGAGCTGATGCTTAAAGAAACCTAATTATGGGCAAAATTCACCTCGTGGGTCCACACAACCTCGAGTCACACGCTGACCCACACCCGCAAGAACAGTGTAAGAATTAAATGCAGAGCTCCGAAGGATTCCCCATCGCAATGTCTCATTGATACCACCCGTTCCAGCAGACAGTTTTTGGGGAGAGACCCGCAGGACGTGCCAGGCCGGGCAGCGCCAGCGGGGGACGGAGCCCACCCCTGGAGAGCAGCTCCGAGAGGCTTCTCCGCACTGGACACGCAGCAGCCTCACCGCTGCCAGAGAAAGTCTACAAACGTCCTTCCCCTTCCTTCCTGCCGGGTGAGCGTAAGGACTATCGGCAGCTTTAGCCCAAGAGCCGCCGGCGTGTCCTGTGATCCACAGAGGGCCACGCGCAGCAGCCCTCGGGAAGGGAAGATGGCAGCATCCCGCCCACGGGGAGCCCGGGCATCATTAGGCATTTACACCAGTACTGTTCCTGGAAGATATGTCCCAAGTTTTCAGTCTGGTAATTTTGTGGCCCTTTGGAACAGCCCTGGGAAGTTGCCGGCACTTATTTTCAGAAAAATCATGTCCCTTTAAAACATATCAAGGAGAAGCCCCAAATCTGAAGCTCCGAAACAGCCAACCGCCATTGAAAAGCCTGGGCTTACGAGTATGAATTAAATAGGCGGCTTAAAAAAAGCCCTCAGCCTGCGTCTTTACAATGTCAGTAGGCAGAAATTAAACTGGACAGGTTTGTGCTCAGCAACAACTCACTCGCGAGACGGATGCAGCTGCTTTTTAAAGCACTTTGTGCTCAATGAATCGCCACGTGGAACGGCATCGCCCTCTCACTACGCAGCGGTTGGAAAGTGAGAGCCAGCGAACCAAAAGGAATATCACTAATGCAAGCGAATCTCCTCTTCTTCCCGCCAAAATGATTCAAGAACCTCCTGATTATTTTTTTCCTTCAAGAAACTACATTAATTAACAAATGGCAATAATTAATAATGGATGGAATATACCACGTGGGCAACACCGGGCCAGACTCCAGCCTTCTGCCCCACACTCCGACTCTCTGTGCAGAGACGCAGATTTTATGTTGACATCCCCCAGCACAATTCAGTGAGGCGGGATGATGGGAATACAGCTTTGGTAGCCAATTCCCCAGTCCCGTAGCCGGCATGAAGCAGCGCCTCACGTTCCAGCACAGCCTGCAGCGCCGCACAGCAGATACGACACGCTATCATACGATATGATACGATACCTTACCATATGACATCCATAAGCGTTATAGCATGGCAAGATAAGCCTATTTTTTAAAAAAAAATGAGGTGCTATGCCTGAGAAAATGCCACTCTGACAAAAGCCTCATACAGCGACAGTCCCGTGAAAATCGGTCACGGCGGCAGACTGAGCAGGCGCTGTGCCTGCAGGCTGCGGAGCTAAGCGGATGTATATACACACGCTCTAAACAAAGTTATTCAAAGAACACCTAAATGTCTGCGTGTACGTATTTTGTTACTGTTTTCACATCACAAACTTTTTTTTCAAACATTTGCCATTCACCCATATATAAAGCAAGTAAGGAAAAAATTCACTCGGTGTTGTCTGCAAACTTTCTGCATCGTTCAACCATGTAGGTCATAGCTAGAGACCTTCTCATTGCAGGATGATTTCAGCTTCAAACTATTCCCGTATCCACTTGTGTACAGTAGGTTACCCATTTATAGGTTTCTAATAAAAGCAAATCTTCCTTAAGTGGCTATTAGTGGATTTCTCCTTTCAGCCTAGGGATAAGCAGGATTCGGGGCTTTAAAAAGATCTCTACTGGGCTGAATGAGAAAGTGACAACTGAAGAATGTCATGGCAAAACTTCGATATGTTCTAATTACAGCACCGTTAGCGAGAAGAACATTTGTCAGATCAGGGCATTCGTCAGGTTTAGCGCAGACACACTGAAATCATCTGTTCACATAGAGTCTGAAAATTTTCTACTCGTCTCTAGTGAGATGCCACAGAAGGCAGTGTCTGGTGTCTGGCAACACAAGGTGAGTTACCCCATCTGCAAATAATTAAATAATTAACACTGGCTTGGGTTTTGTTTTTTGTTTGTTTTTTTTTTTAATCAAGCACCTCTTTTAGGAATTTGCACAGTCTGTTGCTACAGAAAATTATGTATTTATTTTCTTTTAAAAATGAACTGAAATACAACTTTAGGAAATACCTGTTCATTACATTTAGATACATAGTTGGAGACTGACTTATTTCCAAAGTGTCCCTTCACAGAGTTATAGTCACATGCACCTTAAATGTTTTCTACATTCTCCACCATATTACACCTCATCACAATATTTATAATAAAAAGGCTAACCTGTAAATTCTTTACACACTGACATTTCGTATGAACATCTGCAACGTATAAGAAACCCTGAACGGTAATTTGATTGCACCCAGACAGATGTCGGCTGGTAAAATAATAAGGCACAGTCCTACGTACAGGGAACAGGGGTGATCCTTTTAGCAACACAGACTTAACCCACCCAGTTACCCGACTGCAAGAACTGTGTTTGGATTAAAGTCACTGCACCCGCCCAGCACAGGGATGACGTTCACCTATCCGAGGCTGCTCCGATGACCCAAGGGGTTTACGTGTTGCAGGGGGAGTTAAAAAACGGCAAGAGAGCAGTGGAGTTTTGGAACACATAAGGGCTCTTCTATGGGAAGTATGAAGCGTGTATTTCCCCAAACCCTTATTGAATTAATAAAAAAAAATAATCAAGTGGTATCTGTGATGAGTACCAAGTATAAAACCATGGTGTCCAATTTTCAAAGCTGCCAGATACCCCCACCTCCGAGCGCTCAACGCAACCGAAGCTGCAGGATTTTTCGTTAAGAAAAAGTCTCTCAGCCCAGTTTGTTTTGAATCTCAGCCGGGCACTGCAGAGGAGCTCCGCAGAGCTTTCCGTAGGATTTTGGCTCTCCATTTCCCCAGCAGTACCAAACTCTGGCAGGCAGGGGATTTGTATCAGTCACTTCAGCAGAGATCTCTGGGTGCAGAATCAGCCTTTTTGCCTGTATGGCCAGGATTAGCAAGACATTGCTGAGATCATCATGTATATGTTTCACAGCCAAAACAGCTATTAGTATTAAACAAGAAAAAAAAAAAAAAAAAGAGCTGTAGTCTGCACTGACGATCCCTTTAAAAAGGACCCTAGGTTTATTTCGGAGGTAGTTTCCAAGAGGATGACCATGGCAAAGAACCGCTACTGATAAATTGCTGCTTAAAAAGTTTTCAGCTGCATGAAAGTCCTAACAGGTCACAACGGTTGTAAACAATTTCAGATTGAGCAACGCAGCCATTCTTCCACAAAAGTCACCTTAAAGCTTCCCAGTTAGTCTGTTCTGCGTTCTTAGGTCACCAGACAGCTGGAGTCCCTACCCAAGCTGGGTGGGAAGGATAAAAAACTCTGTCGAAGAGTACCTGTTGTACACGGAGAATCTCTAAAATCAGGTCGCTGTTACGAAACAAACGTTCACATTCAGCAGTTGGCATTAGTAAGATCAAACCTGTCAGGAACTAAAGGCAGCGTGGGTGTCTGTCTGTCTGTGGTACCGTGTTCCGCCGTTAAGAATACTTCACTGTCCCACTGGGTTCAAATGAAAACAAGTTTCTCCTTGCAACTTGGACAGGCAGATAAGATTTGGACCCTGGTGTAAAAGCGATGTGTGTCTGTCAGGTGGGATGCTCATGCCTTATTCGTTTCTATAAAAATATTGCTAAACCAAACTGCTAAAAATGCAGACAATAAACAGAGCATGTTACGTACAACACAGAGACTAACAGTGTAGTAAAACAGAGGGAACTTTAAACAAGTTTCGGTGACTTTTATAAATGCGATGTCTGTTTTGCTGTAAACCCAAGCGATCTGCCTTTGTCTTGTGCTAACTTCCTACAAGGACGTGACTGAAGCTCCAGTGCAGCTTCACTACTGCTGGCAGACTAACAAACTTGCAAAGAATTACCACGAAAACAAAAGCTGTTCTGTTAACCTATTTAGACAAATTGAGTTTTAGACTACTGCTAACATTCTAACCAGTATCACTGCTAATGAAAATAATGGACTTCTGGCAATTTCAGACCTCACTAGTGTTTAGGTTTCCAAAAAACAAAGAGTAAATTTGGGACTCAACTGTTATCGCAGTGAAGACAGCGACTGTGACCGTCCCGTTACACATGACACCATGCAACGCCGCAGCCCGTGGTCCAAGCTCCACGCGTGGCTGTGGGCAAGTCCTGCACTAATTCACAGGGAACTCAACAAGAGTTTGCAGGGATGATTCCTCAGCTCTCCCAGACACGCGATTTATTAGTTCACCTGGATGGCTCTCCCAGTTTGGGAATACTGTGTCACACTAGTCACTGAAAGCAAACATCTGATAATGAAAATGGGGCTTAGTAATTGGAAACAAGACCAACATATTCTCAGCTGTATTCCCTGGGTATGAAGAAGTCCTTTGCAATACAGTAAAAATCTTCTGAGGCTGTTTCCTTTCCTCCTCACCTACTATGGCTATAAGAGCCCCATGTTAGCAGGACAGTTAACTATGCACTTGGTTTTAAAATACAGTAGTCCCAAGTAAGCAAGATCCAGTCTTAAACATACACAACTCATAACGGGCACCTTGTGCAGTCAGGGCATGCTGAACGCATTTCCTAAATGAAAAGCAATGTTCTTGCCTGCTAATTACTTTCCCTGCAGTTTTACAGCACCAGCCTTAAGTGAGATTACCGTGTGTACACCAGAGGCTGTTACCTCAGAAGTTACCTGGGAACTGGTCGCGATGAGGTGTCACAGGAGAACAATTATTCTACATTTGTCATTTCATAGACGAAAATGGTTTAGAACCAGGATACTGCCCTGTGTTCCTAGGAGAAGACCTGTTTGTACACCTCCTACCACACCAACTCTCTACTGGCTTCTGCCGGGCACCGGACACCACCACCCCCCTACAGTCTCTCTATAAAGTGTTTTTCTATGCATCTTTCCTAACAAGCTATTGCTCCTGAGGGGTTGCTTTCTCCTCACCCACCAGGTACGTTTGTGGGGGTTTTTTATAAAAAAAAAAGCATAGAGGAAAGGGCAGAGGAGGAAGAAGAATATTTCTGGCTTCTGAAACCACGTCGCATCTATTAGAGATTCTACTAAAATCCATGGTATCTTCTGCCACTTCCCCCAAAAATCCACTTCCCTGATTCTCCACTCAAATAAAGCTTCTCCCAGCCAAACCAAATAAAAAATACCAGTCATGCATTATTATGAAGTGAACCACGAACATACCCTATGCGCTGGTATTGCTTGTAGCCGCACAGATAAAGGCTAGACTGTTATTTTAATATTATTACTAAACTTATTGAATTTACACTTGTAAAACAAATGAACTCAGAAAAGCTACATACACGAGAACTTCAGTTTAAACAACAGTCCTGGAAAGTTTGGAGCTTTGGCTCTGTCGTTTGGACTTTTTTATACAGGCCTCCACCCAGCATGTCACCAGTGCTGTAATTAAACAGAGCAGAGGAGAAAACGCAGCCCCATCTTCTCCGAGGGAGGGTCTTGTATTGAACATGGGGTGACCTTATCTTAAAAAGCACCCTGATAATTCCTTTGTTTGTATACTGAGAGTCTCCTTGTTTGAGCATTAAAAACCTGCTACAGAGAAACTCATTAAATTTAAAACCTTCTGTTCATAAAAGCCCTAAATTGCATTTAAAATTGTGTTCAGGCACCTGGCAAGAGATCAGATGGTTTTGTAAATGGACTCGGGCCATGTGGCTGCAAGAAGTAACAACCCAAACGAGTTGTGCTGTTGTCATTACAGGTCACACCACCTTTTCATGTTCTTGGAAGATAAAGGAGAGGAAATACACACTCATGTATTTTAAGAATGAGAAAACATAGGCATCTCTCTCACAAAGACCTGAAGGAATTCAATCAGAAATAAAGCAATTCTTCCCGTAACATATTTTGATTTGGCTCCACCAGTTTTTTGCATCGGATGTCTTTCCCGATATTTCACAGATTACGCGTAGATTTCAGAACACACTTCCTGTTATTATGTGTGCCCCCCTCCCCCCCCCCCTTAAATTTGAGCTTCAAAGAAACATAAAATTGACTCATTAGCCCTGAACAAACTGCCCCACACTTACAATGGACCAATTCTGATCTCGAATTCCCCTACCAGCTTTCCATAGACTTTGAAGGGAAATAGCAAGTGTACAGAAGTTAGTAGTTTTATTTAGATATAACCTGCGTTCCATGGCGTTTCTACGTTCCTTTGGGAAAAAAAAAATAAAATTCAGAAGATAAAAATTCAACACCAAATTTCTTTGGTGTCTACATCCCACGGTAGTTTTAAAAATCTCAGTCAGGATAGATAAGGGAAAAGCAGCGCAGAGAAAGCGAATTCTTCAAACATAAGTTAGCAATTTTGCAAGTAAGTTCCTAATGCGTTACATTAACACACTTGTGCTTTTGACAACAGATGTAAAAACTCTCCCCAGAATAAAAAGAGTTCAGTTGGAGATTAACTGAAAATATGTATTTTAAATCAATTTCCCTTGCTGTCTTAAGCAAAAGAATCTGTTAAACCGTCCTGATAAGAAACAGTTTGATATCTAAAACAGCATTATTAAATAGCACATCTGCCAAACTGCATTTTACTCAACAGCTGAGCTGATCTACCCAGTACTGTAATATGCACCATGTTGTGAGTGAAACAATTTGATTAAAGTTAGCCCTTTAAATGTGTACATTTTGACCGAAATTTTTATATTCAAGATTTAGCCTCTAATAAAAAGTAAATCCATTAAAAAACTCTGCATTTAACCTCCTTACACATTATTAACAAACAATTAAAATACAAGGTATGTATTCTGGAAATACATTATTCTCTATTAGCTGACCAGTTTGGGTAGCACAGTACATAGAGGTATACTGCCATTGGAGTCGGATGTTAAATTAGCCCTCAGCTTGTTCGCTACTCCAACTACAGGAGGCAACTTGGAACCTATGCCTGTGAAAGAACTTGTATAGCTAGAAATCCGTTTATTGGAGGTTTTATCAGTGCTGGGTGGTTTGGGCGTTCGTTTACAAATCCAAGGGTGCCTTAAAGCTTGACTCGGAGTCATGCGTGTGGAAGGATCCCAGCTGAGACATTCTTTTAAGAACTCTATAAACAAGGGATCATCACAGCCTTTCAGTGCCGTCACCCAGTCTTTGTTCCCTGGAGCACCTCGTATTTTACCCCGGCGGGATCGACTCCCATTAAGGGTCACTCTTCCATCTGCATGTGTAGTTACAGTGCAGTAGCGAGGATGACCCTTAGAGTTGATGAAGTTCTTGGCTCGCTTGGATTGCTCCAAAAGCTTTTGAGGTGGCATTCCGAGAAGCTCCATCATACAAGCCAGTTGGTCTCCCTCATCCTCTCCAGGGAAAAGAGGGTATCCAGTCAATAGCTCCACCAGAATACAGCCAAAACTCCACATGTCTATGGGCATCCCATAGCGACTTCCCAGAATTACCTCCGGTGCCCGATAAAATCGAGACTGAATATATGTGTAGACTCTTTGGTGCTCAAAACAGCTGGACCCAAAATCTATAACCTTGATTCCACTCCTCCCTTGCTGTTTTAGGAGAATATTTTCTGGCTTCAAGTCACAGTGTATGATTTTGTTTTTATACAGAGCATCCAGACACTGCAGGATAGAGTGAGCAAACTTACGTACCAGTTGGATACTGAAGCCCTGAAACTTGTTTCTTTTAATCAGCTCATACAGGTTCATACTCAAGAGTTCAAAGGTCATACAGATGTGGTTCCGAAAGGTGAAGCTTTCCAGCATGTGAATAACATTCATACTGCCCGTTTTATCCTGCTTCTTCAGATGTTCCAGAATCCGGATTTCTTCTGCTGCTTGGCGATGGAATCTCTTTTCATTGCGAACCATCTTTAAGGCTAAGTGTTGGTGGAGTTTGTGATCATAGACTTTAGCAACTTGTCCAAAACTGCCCTTGCCAATGATTTTGAGTACTTCGTACCGGTAAGCAAGATGGTCATGGGGCACGTGAATGTAGCTGCCTTGGTCGTCATCATAACCCCCATTGTTGGGACCACCAATTACTCCTTGCCTCTTTTTTGCAGCTGGACCCACAAAGTAAATTTCAGAAAAAGTAAGTATCTCTTGCTGCTCATAAGCAGATAGCTGATGTTTATACTGTTTGACAGCTTGCTCTGGAGCCTGGGAAACGGCTTTATGTGCTTTTGAGGAACTACCACCACCTTTAGAAGTGCTTATACTCTCTATACTTTTATCTTTTGTCAGGGAAGGAAGAGATCTTTCTGAACCCACGATGCCTGCAGACTGAAGAGTGCTACTCCTTCTGTTGCCAGAGTCCTCAAATAACTGCTCCACCTTGACCTGACTTCCAGTCAGAGGGTGGTCCTTCATTGCGAGTTTGTTGCTAGAAACCTACAGATCGGGGGGAAAAAAAAGCACCAGCATTAGTTTATCTTTTAAAGCACAGGCTAAGAATAAAATCAATACCACATAAAACAAAACCAGTAACATCAACCGATTTTGCGTTTCTAGTAGGAACAAATATAAAATGCTGGACCTAAACTAACTCAAGTGACAAGCAAAGTTATAGAAGGGTACACAAAGAGAATGCAACTTACTGAAACAAGCACTTGTACAAATGCAGTGCATTTTTAAGTCCATAAAGGGTAAACCCTAGATAGTCAAACGCTCAAACAAGGACACAATACCTATCTCTACTAGTATGCACGTAGTCAGCAAACAGCCGGGGGAACAGCTATGTTTAGCTTTAAACGTGGGTGCAGCAAACACAACCAAGGACAGATGCAGCTTGCACCTGTCTGAAACATGCAACATAACACAAATGCGCAGAGAAGTGTGTTAGGAATATTGCAAAGACAAGTGTGCCAAAGGAAGACAAAGAAATGACAGCAAGTGACACAAGGCTGGTGTAACCAAGCTGAACGAGGAGCAAAAGGATGACAGAGCAAGACAAGATACACCACACTTTTAAAAGAAATTTTGATGTTTTTTCTTGGGGGGGGGGG
>NW_009649114.1:881950-886095 GCF_000708025.1 Charadrius vociferus
CAACTCCCTCTGAAATCGTGATAGCTGCACAATTATCTTAAGACAGACTTGGAAGCTTTGAATAGTCGAGGATATCTCTTACTCCAACTTTGTTGTCAGTGGTCTGCAACCACTGCCTCTTATGTTAAAATATTTACATCTGAAATGAACGCTTAGAAGGTGAGAAATGAACTGTCAAATTTTTCAAGCTTGTCATTTTTACAATTTAGTAAATGCTGAAGTCCCTGGAGTTCAGTTCTGCACTAGAATAGCAGTTACTCCCCTTTCCTACTCACTGACACTCCATGCTGATAGACAGCAGAGGGGTGTTGTCTTATCCTGTGCAACACAGCAGAAGCCATGACTAGAGTAGCAACATCTGTTTTCCATTTTGTCCTTTAATCTAAAAATAAAGATTTGAGACACATGCCAAACCGAATCCCTGAAAACCAAAATAACTACACAGGACTCAAACAAAAAATATAAATAAACCTGCAGATCCACAGCAATAAAACCAAATTCCTTTTTAGTTACATACAATCCGACATCTCAGCACAGTCAGTAAATAAGGGAAGTGAATGTTCTTGCCAAAAACAACTACACATGACTCTTAAGAGTCTATTTGCTGGTGCTGCCTTGAAATGATAGCTCTTGGTCACAAGCCCCAACAACTGGGCATTTCCTGCAGAAGTCAGTCCTTATCAGTGGTGACTAGAGGCCATGGGATATATCCTACTAAGTTCCACTATTCTGTGTTCTATCAACCCAAAAATACAGCGTCCTGTAAGAGACACGCCCTTCCAGAAAGTCTTAAATAAAAAAACAAGGCCCAACCCTAGTAACTGAGAATAAACGCCTTTTTCTCGGAGTCTGGCTGAACCTCCAAGATAAGAATGACATATTTACAGAACTGGCTAAAAGACTATTCAGTCCAGCAGACTCAAACAGTAAGTTTACAAATAAACAGAGAACATAAGCACAGAACAAGGTTCATGCTTGTTTGTTTTCTGAAGTTTTCCAAGGGGGCGGCAGGAGAGAGGGGGGAAAACAAAAGAAAACAAGCCTGTCCTTCTACAGTAGAAGTCTCATTTTCACCTTTGCAATCAAAATTTTGTATTCCTCCTATATTGGTTTCAATTGGTATGCACAACAGAAGCAGCTCTTTACCACTGTGATTCAGAATAGACACCACTGCACCTTTGCTGACAACCACCCCAACGCAGAACATCGCCACGGCAATTTGTATTGGCAGGGCTCTGTGGAGCAACCCTCTCTAGCTGGGTGAATGAATTACGCATCAAGACTTCAAAACGCGCTACTGTATTGCAGAAATGCTACTTACTACATAAATTTCTTTCAACTATTTGATTTCAAAAAAAATGGTGTTAATAGTCTGAATGTCATCAATTGTAGCAACATGAGAAAGCACCATGAGAAAGCCTTGCAAACAGTGCTAAATCTAAATATTCTCTATTCAGGAGCCATAGTAACTCTGCTAACGCTGCTGTTTGTAGCAAACATTTTGTACCTTTGAACCCCTAAATAAATGAGGAATTCATTATTCCATTTATCCTGGAACTACTTCTTAATGAAGAAACTATGCCTTTGGATCTCAAACCCGACCCAACAGCCTTTCAGTCGCATGGACTGAGTTTTCATTCTTAGAGGAGTACCAAAATCATTTGCCACATGACGATGAGGCACAAATATAGATCAATCTTAACTTGAACTCAGAAGAGCTACACTTAAAGTCAGATGACTTCTGGGTAACATCAGCTTGCTTTCAACAGCTTGCTTTTACAAATCGCAGGCTGCCCAGGTTTTGTTTTATTGATAAAGCGCTATTAGCGGCCAAGAAATTAGAACGACACCACAAGTAGCACCCGTTGAAGATTTTCACATACTTAAAAAACTTCATTTTAATTGAGAAGGAAACGGTTAACCCTGACTCTACACAATCGGTTTTGCAAAAGTGCACCAGTTATTTTCTGAATTAAGCAAACTGAATTAAATCTATGTATTCTCAAAGCAAAGATAAGATGAAAAGAGTGGAAGCTGCAGACATCGAACTCTTCCATTCTCATTAACATTACTTCGTAATACACAAATCTTGCAAGAAGGAAACCAAATATCAACCTAATTCCAGATACTTTCCCATTAAAATTGAGCATCATGATTTTCATCCTTGCATGCTTCATCTCAGTTCCTGTTCACAAGGTACCACTGAGGTTGTATTTTTTGATGGGTCATCATGGTAAAACTAGGCATTTTATAATCCTTAATCTTGCCTTAAGAAGTTAACAGGCTTGATGGACAAAATACAGCCAAAGACTAAGATACACCAGCGAAACAAAATACTCATAGAGTTATATTTGTATTTAACTGGATAGTTCAATTCTCCTGAACAACTGAACTTACAATACACAACTTAAACACTGCAGTTTAAAAGTTGCCAAGTCCCTGCAAAAAAACCAACCTGCTACTCTTCAAACTCTACTACTCAACAGATCTCTGAATTTATTCTGCTCTCCCTCAATATTGCCAAAGAGGGAAAACGCAGACCCATGCTACTGAGTTTGCTCAGTGAACTGCACAGACCAAATTAATTACTAATATCTGTTACAATAAATTCCCACAAGGTGATGATTTTCAAATGCATCTTACTCAGCAAAATGTCTGTTTCCACATTTTAGAGTGTTTTTTTTTAAGCTCAAGCTCCTTTACTTCTGCCAGGATTCAGCAAGAGCCAAAATACATTTAAAAACCGTATAAAGGTCAGATCACTGTACAGCTAAACATGACTGCTACTGCTCAGTTGAATCAATTTAAGGAGAGACCTCATAACTCCACATCTGCTGAGGAAACACAGTACTTGAGAAGAAGCACGTTAACACCTTCAGTCCATAAAGAGCTTTTTTGCTAGCAAACGAAGTGGCAGATAAGGCCAAAGTTTTCAGAGGAGAAAGTTACTTTCATAAGATGTTTGGCAGCCATGCAAACCACACCGATCCTTCTGCTGTTCCTAAGTACTTATCTCAGAATTTTCATGAGAGAAACCAAAATGCAAATGTGCAAGAGTTACAGCAAAGCATGTGTGGACTTACATACTTATCAACATATGAGGTGACACAGTAAAACACTTCAACCTTTTGTAAAATAACTTTCTTGATTAAAACATGAGCCGAGGGTAGTAAGGTAGGATTTCCGATGCTGCCTACCAAGTTCTACATTGGACACAATACCACATCATTTTCATGCTTAGTAAAAGTAATAATCTTAATAAGCTACTACAAAGTCGCAACATCGCACTCTTTTAGTTTATTCTCTACAGAGAGACACCTAACTCCTTTGATAGCTCTCACTGGCACACAACACAACCTGAAGACCCAGACTACTTTAAAATACTCACATTAGATCTTCCAAGAGAAGGAAGTCCTGAGGGGCTGTGTTCTTCGTTTGTAGACTCTTGGTACCTAATCTGATCTATCCTCATATAGGAGTCATATAATCCATCTCCAAACCTGGCTGGAAACGTCCCATATACAAACCAGTTAGTCACAACAATTCACATTGATACAGACAGAGATAAATGCTGAAATGTATCTCACTTAGCACATTTTCACCTGTAAGATCATCAGTTGTCACTCATTTATTAAATGATCTTTAGAATTTAACTATGACTATATTTTAATACCACAACAGAGTGCAAAGCTCTTGGGAAATCTTGATTCGTGATACTTTTAATTTAGAGCTTCTCTTTTTTTTTTTTTTTTTAATCAACTTTTGCACTGCAAATGCATCCTTAAGAAACATTAACCGACACACTCCCCATTTTCCCATAAGTAGGATAATCCCCCAAAAGCCTCACTGAGAACAACAGAAAACGGGCACACACTTAAACACTTGATGGGACTATCCTTTAAAGTAGGTTATCCTATAAAAATGATATGTGGGAATCACAGTTAGCAGATTTGCTGCCAGGAGGAGAAAAACAAACCCCAAAGGTCGCGTCGGTTTGCACCCGAACTGTTGGCAAATACTGTTAAAGAACTTAAAATGGCAATGTTTAAAGCGACCCGCTCCGCACCGGGACTCGGCGGTTTTACGAAGGGGAGAAACCACGAGGGGAGCGGGGCGAGGCGTGCTCCCCGCCGGGCTCCCCGACC
>NW_009649114.1:887041-906302 GCF_000708025.1 Charadrius vociferus
TCGGCCCCTGCGGAGCCACGGGCCGGGGGCTGGCAGGGAGCTGTGGCCGCTATCACCTTCCCTTTGTGCTAAACACGAACATTTCCCATACAAAATGCACTTTTCAGTTTAAACTAGACTTAATTGTTACGCCGAGGCCTAGCTCAGACTTCGTTATGTTCTTGTGCAGTGATGCTCGGCTGACTTGCCCGTCTTTTAGATCCACTTGACGCCTCTGCGAAGGACTCCACAAACCCGCCTTGTGCTGGTCACCCTGTCTTAAACATCAATTAAACCCGGAGGGAGTGGGAGATCTGGCTGCACCCCTGCCCCTGCCTGGAGAGGCTGGGCTGAGCCAAGCTGACTCCCAGATTTGTAATGAAATCACTGCAAAACCGGGGCAAAGACAGAGACAGCAGGTGTAAGCAGATGTTTAAGGAAGAATATGAGCAGGGCAAGCATATTTGGCCTTTCCCCAGTATTCTTCCAGCATGCAGCTTTCTCATTTGTAAACTCGGACACAAACGCTTCAAATTATCTTCTGTGAAAAAGTGGTAATCTCGTGAACAGCCAACAAAATTGTAACTATTGATCTAGGAATTGTTTTGAGGGGTGGTCTAGACAGCTTTGTAACACATTTATGATTTTATCACTACAGGAGGAAGCTACGAACTGATGTTGCAGCAGCTTTTCCTAACCTTAGTGCTGAACAATTGACTGAGTTTATTCCAAACAAGGAAGAGCTTAATGTCATCAAAATATACTCTCACAAAGGGGAGGCCGTCACTGTTTACATGAATAACAGGAACCCAATACTGTTTGAAATTGAGAAAGCTCTGTATCCAACAGGTATGGGCAGTGGATGAGAATAATCCTCCCTCTTTACTTACTGTGCACCAGCCTTTCCCCAAAAGATTTCCTTGTGTCTGTCTTAAGTACTTATCCTATTCTCTATAGTATTGGTACATTTCATAATCTTTAATGCAATTTATTCTACCAATATCTTTGCGAAGTCAGTGGCATTTCTGGATTCTTTCTGCAAAAAGGAAACTGATGTGCTCAGACGTCAGAAACCAGGAAACAAGTCTTTTAAGTCATGGTTTAGCATCTTAGCCCTTTTTCTGTCTTTTGTCCACTGCAAGGTGTAATTCCAAGAAGCACGATGTCCACTTCCAGACAACCCTGGAATTAGGCAATGAATTGCTCTGATTTCTATTCTTTTATTTTTTCCATACCCAGCAGTTCTTCCCTGTTGGAGTAGCATTTTATCTCAAAGTGTCCTTGATTTAAGGAAAATAATGCAAACATTTCTCTATATCCTTTATAATAATTCACAGGAGCTTGGATTAACTAGCAGTTTATTTTTCTCCATCACATCTACTAATTATTGTAGGATTTTTCTAACTTGTGATTTCTTGATTACCCAAGTAACAGGAGAGTGTTTACTTGTGGTTAGTATTGTACTGCTTATTCTTAAAGATGGGAAGAAGCAACAGCTAGAGAAGCTTTTAATGATGCATCTTTAAATTTCTGTTCTGTTTCGGGACAGTGTACACTCTGTGGGTCTACCCGGATCTTCTCCCTGCTTTTTCAACATGGCCCCCCGTGCTACAGAAACTGGCAGGAGGAGCAGGTAAGAGGACTAGGACTTTGTCACATTGCATTGCAAAAACGCCTTTAGGGCTTTTTTGATGTTATCTTTCCCAGTGGCAAAAAATGTACCTGAAACAAACAGAAAACAAAAAAGTATAAAGAATAAATAAGTACTCACAAAGTCATTCGTGGTGATGTCCTAAAAAGGTAAATAGATTAGCTGTAAAAAGTTTGTGAATGAAACAAAGTAGATTAAGGTGTTTAAATGCAGTGCCCTGTTCCATGTGGGAATCTCAGATTTGGAAATATCTTCTCAGGGTGGTCAGCAACTCTGAACTGGGACATGGAACTGCCCGTGTCATTGGTCTGTCTTTTTTATAACTCCTTGAGCAGCTGAGTTCCTTTGCTGCCAACCTGCTTCCTTTCAACTCAGAGATGAACTAGCTTATCCTATGGATAAGAAGTGAGTTTATATTGGAACATACAATTGTAGTCACTGTCAAGTAAATTGTGGATTGTACAGGTGAGGTTGGATTTGAATTCCTGGATTACTGGCTCTACCACCTAATTATGGATCAAGACTAACAAGAAAGGAGTCTATTTACTGGAACCTGCTTTGGATGCAGTTCAGACTCATGAGAATCAGGTCTTTATAAACTTCAAATAGCAGAACTGCTCAACCAGAAAAGATTAAATTGCAGCCGCTGCAGCCTTAGTCTGTAAATGGAACGTGTACGTGTAGGAAGAGATGTCTTTTTTCCATTACATGGTATCTAAAGTAGAACTCAAGTCCCTCTGTTTACTGTATTTGCTTTTGGGGAAATAAAGCGCTTGAATGTGTAGCTGTGATAGACATCAGAGCAAGCCTTGCTGCTGACTTGTAATGACCTAGTTTCTGGGGGAAAAAAAAAGTCTTGCTAATGGGGGAAGGACATTGATGAAAGAGGGCTGCAGGTCATTCATCTCCCATGGCAACCAGGCTACCTCTGGGTATGATCCAAAGATAAGAAGCTGGCCACTGAGACAATGGCCAACAAAGGCAGAGAGGAGAGGTAGAACCACAGAAAAAAGGAAGAAAAAAAAAAAGGAAAGTCATGAGACTCTCCAGTGCTGCAGGCATGGAGGGAGGGAGCAGATTTAGAGAGCATTCAGTAACAAAGAGGAGAAGCCAGGTAGTGCTATTCGGGGTACGTGTTCAGTGAATTCAAGTATGTACTCTCTGCCCCAGTCATTTACATAATATACACACGCTGCTTACCTTGTCACGTTAAGGTCTTTATGTGATTTCTGTCCTCAGAGATGTGGAGCCTTGGTTGCAATTGCAGAGTTCATTCTAGATTTGCTCAAAATAATTGTGACAGTGAATGGGAGGAAAAATATTGTTGGCTTCTTCAGCATACACGTTAAATCTATGATGCTGAGAAAAAAGTGAGATGCCTTCAAAACGAAACCGTGGAACACAGGTCAGTCCATGAGACTGCAAGCTCTAAACAGTTATTGCTGCGATGAGGGAGAGCTGATGCTCTTTACGTAATGTAGTGATGACATGATGCCATACATGTGCCATGGAAAACTGTTCTTTACTCACATGCCAGTCTATTCATCCCAGGTATGGAAAGCAGGCAGAAGGAAGCACACAACAAGGTGTAGTGTTTCTGTCCAGATAGGAAGGAGATGGTTAAGGGTCCTTCCTCATGCTCAGGAGAGTTCACAGCTGAGTGCAGCTATTGTGCCAGATCAGGAGCGTTGGGTCAGCAGTGGCAAATTTTAGGCAATTCTCTCTTCAGCGAGAGAGCTGCTGGGATAACCTGCCCTTGGGACAGGGAAGAGTAAATGGGTAGTTCCAGACATATCTCCTTGTGCCTTTCGCTTTCCGTGTCATTAATGAAGAGTAATGCTCTCTAGGCTGGGAGCTCATACCTTTTTGTTAAAAACAGGACTCCCTTCGGGCCTGACAGGGCAAGGGGCTGAGCATACTTAGCTCTGCTGCATTTTTTTGGGGTGTGCCCAGCACCCTTGTGAGTTGGATCCCATACTCCCCAGGGTGCTAACAAGAAGTGCTGCCTTACTAGGAGAAAGAGAGAATGCTGTTTTATCTGGCATGTGCTCAGCTATTAACAAGCTTGTGTTTTTGCTGAGTAACAGGAGGGATGGGGGTGGAGGTGCTAGTGGCTGAGTCTTTCATTGAGAAATGGATGTGCTTTATTCTTCAGATCTGATGCTGCCAGGAGTTGTAGTGCCATCTTCTGGCTTTCCTCAAGTAGAACGGGGCACTCTCTGTGCTGTCACCCTCTTGGGAAACAGGTACAGAGGATTCTTTATTCATATCTTTTCTTAGAAACTAAAAATGAAAGGAAGCTATTTTTTACAGGAAGACTTGGGGAGGGGTGGGTGGTGGTGAGGAAAGAATAGGAGAATTGTTCTCGTGCATTTGATGCACTGTGGACCTAACCAATGGAAAATACAGCAGGAAAAATAATTCACTTAAGTTTCTGGGTTAGGATGTGTTTGAGCTTGGGTGGACAGCTTTGCAAATTAGTTCTTTTGGACCTCTGGGGGCACGACTGGTAGATTTGTTTTATTTTTTTTTAATAAAAGGTAGTATTCTACACAGTTGTCTCTTTTGTTTGTGAGGAAATTCAGAATGAGGGAGCAGTGCTGAAGCTGTTGGTTTTTTCCCCTTACTGCTAGTCCCTTTTTGCAGTGCATATGCTTCTTGTATTGTATTAAAGTAAAGAATGTGTCGCTGCACAACCTTCACTTCAGTATCACAGCTGCACGTATCCTTGGGATTCTTTGAAAGACATTACGTACCAGAAAGATGGGACAAAACCAGAAAATATCTAGATGCTTTAAAAAAAGCAGGTTGTAGAAAACAAGGACATCATAAAAGAAATTCAGCATTATCACAATGGCACAGTCTGCCTTTCTCCAAGTAGCACAGTATACTTGTGCTGTAATTCTCCCTTTTTCTCCCAGAGCTCCAGTAGCAGTTGCAGTTGCCACTATGTCCACTGCGGAGATGCTGGCTGCTGGGATGAAAGGGAAGGGCTTTGCTGTGTTGCATACTTACCTGGATCACCTCTGGTGGGTATATTGCCAGACATTTGGTAAAATGTGTAACAAGTCTTATGTGTTTACTAAAATCAAAATCTGTGCCCCAGTAAGCTTAATCTGTCAGTTCAACATCCTGAGTGATTTGAGTAGAGTTTAGATGTGACCATTAAGGTTTCAGCTATGTGTTTTTGATGACTACACTTTTCTGACAGAAGCAGGTGTCTGTCCTGACATCTATCTATTATATACATATTGGAAATAGATATATAAAATTATTCACTTGATCCAGTTCCTTCAACCTGAGTGTAATTATTACAGAAATGAAACTAGAATATCCCTGTTACTCTGATTTTAGAAAATCTTCTTGTTCTGTAAAGAATGAACTTTGAACCAATTTTGCTTAAAGCTGGTCAACTGTGCCAGTCTCAACCAAATAAATTATTTGCTCTGCATTTGGATTCAACTAGTCTGCTTAGTTTTAAATTAGGATTCTTGGGGAAGATGTAGAGTTTATGGAAGAAGATGAGTTAAAAATAAATTTTTTTAGTTTTGAGAATGTGGAAGAAGATCCATGCAGCTGCCAGCCCCTTTTATTAGGGTGACATTTGTTCATTGTCCTATGGGCTTCAAAGCAGCAAACAGAAAGCTACGTTATGTTTTTTTCTTCCTTTTATAGGGAATATGGTGACAAATCTTATCCTCCTACCTTAGCTCCCTTGGTAACAGATTCTGCTGAAAAGGAGAGCACTGAAGATGAGGAAGAGATGGAGGGGAAAGAGCCTGTCATCAGCATCTCCACTGACCCATTGCAGCATGTGGACGTTGGCGATTTAAGCCTGAAGGAGCGAGACAGCTGTGCAATACTGATGGGAAAGGAGGAACTCCATGAGAACAGAGCTGCAGAAACAGCTGAAGATGCCAACACAGAGGTTCACCAGGAAGCTGAAGACAGTAGGACTCCACAAGGTATCTTTGCATACAAATGAAACCAAACTACGCCCCTTTGGTTTGCTGAAGCCCATACCCATGACCTAGATTACTGTGCATTCTAGACACTTGTGGGTGGTCTGCAGGACAGTCTGAAAGAACAGACTACTCATGGCTTGTCCTTTTTTCCCCTGCAGAACAAATGGATGCATTATTTAATCAGTGCTTTTTTCATGCCTTAAAATGCAAAGTAAAGAAGTCGGATCTCCCTCTGCTCACCAGCACATTTCTACGCAGCCATATGTTCTCATGCTGGTATGTGGCAAGACGTTTGTCTTTGGATTTGCATGCTGGGTTTTTGGCTTTAGAACTGTGGAGATCGTGTGTGATATTTAGCATGAAGTTTTTGACTCAAAAGTAAAATTCAGTCCTTATCTAAGGTTACCTAAGACTATACTCACTTCTTACTTCAAGTACTTTGATGTAAGGATTGTCCAGACCGTGATACGCACTGGGTAGCTAACTTAAGTTGGTTGACATTTGTTTCAAGACTGCTTTGTCACTTAAATGGCTGTTTGCCTACCCACAGGAACATCAGCACTAGTTTCACTCACCATGTTTTATTTGTTAGCTTGTTTGAAGTAATTCTTTCTCTATGTTATTTATATTTTTGCCGTTAAGAAACTTCTAGCTTAAGTAGCAAGATTTAAGAAGAAATGAAGGGTGACTTATAACTAAAGAACTTTTAAAAAATCCATTTATAGCCCTGCTGGCCAACAACTGGACATAAAGAAATCAAGTTATAAGAAGGTGAGATTTTCCTGTCATTTCCTTGCATTAATTTAAATAAGAAGTGGAAGGAGAGAAAAAGTTTGAAGTCAAAATTGTTCAAGTTTTAGTAAAACAGACAGACAAAAAAAAAATCTAGTTGTTGTTCTTAAAAAACAAGTTCTTTTTCTCAACTTTCTGCTCCTGTGGGATCCAGGGAGAAAAATAATTGTGCTGAAAGCGTGAACATTGATCTGCTTTGAATGCAGCTAATGCTATCTGCCACTGTATACTGCGATAGCTATTAAAGGGTTCTGATCTTGTTGGATAGTGCAATTACTTGCAAGAAGAGGCCATTCCTTTTCTAAAGTTGTTAATGAAAAAAAAATTAAGAGAAAGGAGTATATTGTCCCTGTTGTGAGATGACAAGCAAAGACAAAGTGCATTGCCAAAGATTGCACAGGAGTCCATGCGAGATGTACTGTGATTTGGCTAAGAACGTCACAGAGCAAACAGATGGCAGACCTACAAAAGGAACACTTTCTTTTACTCTGTTTTAGAGCCAGGCAGAGGCACTCACTGCTCCTTAGCAATTGCTGTGTTTAGAGAAGTAAAGGTGTAGGGTGTGTTTGTTATTTTTTTTTTAGCAAGTAGCTTTAGGGAAGTCAGAAACACATGAACAGGAATTTAAAATGCTTGACTCCACATTTCTGATTGTTGCTTCCTTCAGTTCTCCAAATTCCTGCAATGTATGCAGCACCAGAAGATCTTACAAGTGAAGGAGCTGAACAAAGGTGTGGAGAGCATCGTGGAAGTGGACTGGAAACATCCAGAGTACGTAGAATTTTGTAGTCTTTAGTAGAGCTGGTAGCCTGAAAGAAAGGAGTGGAACTTGCTACTTCCAGCTCTAGTACCTATACTCTGCTTGAGTTCCTGTTATGGATAGCTGTAGCAGCCCTCGCTTTCTAATCTTAATATGCTATGTAGGGGTTTTATAGCCCAATTAATTGCAATTTTTTGCAGTGTTACAATGACAAATTTCTAGCTTCCAGTTTGGATGCTAAGAAAAGAGTTACAGCATCAAGCCCGTTAGCAGTCACTAAGAACCACATTCCTTTGATAGTGTCTTGGTAGTTTGTGTGGGTTTCTTGGTTGTTGGTTGGGGAAGGGAGGCAGGAAGGTTTGAAACCCATCAGGCAGTTTTTCATCTATTTAACAGTGACTATAACAGTATGACTGTTTTATGCCTTTCCAGTTTAAGCAGGTCTCCCTCTCCCCATTCCACCTATGTGCTGGGCCAACTCATTGTTCAGCTTTGAAGTGAACTTACCCATCTAAACAATAACTCCAATTAAAAGATGACACTGCTGCTAAATAAGTGCTCATGAAACTACAGTCTGAGAGTGTCATACGGGATCAAATCAAGCACTTTGCAAAATCAGAAGCCAAAGTTACAGTTTCAAAAAATGAAAAAAAAAAAAAGAATTTCCATTACACATATTGATCTGCACAAATTCTGTTACCCTTTCAGTTACTTATTACCTGATTCCTCTATCAGTGTTTCTATTATCTTTCTAATGATTAATAGTTACCTCACATCAAGAACATCCTACTCATTCCTTCTGCATATTGGCACATTAGCTCTCTCCTGGAATTTCCCAGCGGGCCTGAGGCTTCCTGGTATATAACGTCTCCTTGGCAACTAATGGAGTGGAGAATATTTCAGTAGATATAAGCATATCTTCTCTTCTGCATTTGGAAAGAAGCAGAATTACTTCGACTTTTTGCATTAACTTTTCTCTCATTATACTTGGCCTTATCATTAGGAGGCAGGCATACTCAAACTCAGTTTGTCGGTTCTCTTACCTTCAAGCATAGAATGTGCAGCTCTGGTCAATGAAGTGAGACTCCAGCTCCTGCACTGATACAGTCCTTCTCTCTTCCAGAACTGTCTTTTATCAGTGACCACTAAAGAATCATTTCAGCTTTTAAATCTCTGTACATTTGTGGAGAGTGCAGTTGTTTTGGTTTTTTTTTTTTTTTTTAATTTCATTCTAGGGATTCTGTGAAGCGGGCTGCATCCTTTCAATTATGGCAGTTGTCTCTAATTACAAGAGTCAAATGCTTAGAACAACTGGAGAGATTTACCTTTTCCCCAACATACAGGGCTTTACTCAGAGCGAAAAGCGTTTAATATTGCCTGACTTAAGGTGCTGATTTAAGTGTACCTTTGAAACGTGTACAAGGACAAATCTAGTAAATGCAGCTAATGCTTCAAAATACTGTTCTTTCCTCATGTCCTTTAATCCACAGACACAGGCCCCCATGCAATGGAATGCATTTGGAGGAACTGACATGCTGTACAACAGACCAGAAAGCTTTTTGCCTGATTCTGCTAGGTTTTAGTTTCTCAGTGAAATGGAAGTGATAAGTTTCAATCCCTTTCACTCGCACCAAATGGTTCTTGTTTCAGCATTAAAGCATTTGCAGTACCTGAAGGATTTTCTTCAGCCTCTGCTGCTCAAGACAGCAAGAACGAAGACAGAGAACAAGTGTACCGTGCTCCTGAAATCATTCCGCTTTATGGGGTCTCGGCAAAAATGATCCCACTCTTTCAGGAGTCTGGACACAGGTAAGCACTAGGAAAGTACAAGAAAACCATTGGTACCTGAAGAAAGAGATTAACAAACCTATGCTGCTACCATTTTGTTAGCCCTCATGGGGAGGGCCCTGCGATGCTGTCAGAAAAGGTAGTGGGAATCAAGAATATATTCATTGCTTCACAAAGGGAAGAAAGATAAGAGGCTGTGACAACTGCGTTCAGCAAGTACTTGCATCACTTCTCCCACAGCTAAGGAGGCGATAGCTCAAGTGTCAAAAATGATACATTTCACTTGGATTGTCTTAATTTGCCATTGGATAAGGCATATTCTGCCCACCCACAGTCTGGTTTACTGAAAAGAGGACACCCAGCTAATTTAAAGAACTTACTTGCTTCCTTGTGCCCTAATCTTGTCTGTTTCGATGTAGTTTAGATAGCACTCAGTGGCAGCCTTTCTTCAGCTGAGCACTTTCGTACAAGTTATCTACAGTTCTCTGAAGTTAGGGGTGCCGTTGGGGTCATCCTGCCAAGCTAGAGCCCTAGAACCAAGGAGTTCAGAGTCTCTGTAATTACTGCTATGAGCCTTTTATCTGGTATACAACAGCTGAGGTGTAACAAGAAATCATTCAGTATTGAGCGGTTGCTACCAAATGTCTTAGTGACAGAACCCAACACCTAACTACTTAAAGGAATAAGTTCAAAAGTTTTCTTTCTCTTTAGAAAAGGCAGCATCCTCTCAAGCAGTGAGGTGAGAAACATCATCATTAACTATGTGAAGACTAATGAGTTGGTTGATGAAACAAACAAAAAGTAAGTAGACATGGAAGTTGTCCTACCCTGCTTCCAGGAGAGATGCTGAAGTTAAGAGGAAACTAGTGAACTTGTTTGCTTCTAATGCATGTTTTTGTTTTGTAGCTTTGTAAAGGTGAATGCCATTCTGTGTGACTGCCTGTTAGATAAATCGGAACAAGATGAAATCTCAAACCTCAAATGGGATGAGCTCCTGAGCAGGTGACTATTTGTCCAGTGAAGTGTTTCAGTATTACACAGATTTATTGCATGCAACTCAAAACCACATGTTAGTGGAGCTACCTAAGCTGTAACTTCTGCTGGTAATACAACAAAAAATATCCAGAGACCTTCACTTGAAGGATCTCTCATTCTTCAACATTTAACAAGCAACGAGCATTAACTGCTGTTGTTGGTTTGGTGGGGTTGTTTTGTTTACCTGCTAACCTCTTATCAGGGAAGGTGTCCTCAACAAACAGTGCCTGGTTCTATGTATAATCTGTATGTATGTATTTATAAAGCTGTACTTTGCAACAGATAGCCGAATGTGCCCTTTTTAGGCAATGGTAGTCATCCTGCTGTTTATGTGCAATACAACTTCTGCACTTAGAACCTATACCCGCCTTTTAGATCCAAGAGACCTGAGTATCTGACAAGACCATTGTTTCCGTATACTGAAAAACTTTGCCTAAATGTCCCAAAAGCCATACTTGCCTTGAGCTTCCGAATCACACAATGCTGATGCACTTCCAGCAGCTTCCATTCTTTCTGAAGCCAAGTTTGCTTGTGGGACAGTAACACAGTTTATGCTGAATTTTACACTGAAGTTACGTCACCGATCTGTGAACAATACAACTGAACAATAGCTTAAAGACAAAATTAAAGAAGGTTTTCTTCTACAAGGACCAATTTATAAAATTTTATCAGTAACAATATAAGCTATAATTTTTGCGAGTCAGTAAACTAGCTTTCTCAGTCCCTTTCTATAACTAATAGCTAGGATGCAAGTCTTTGCATGAGCTCGTCGTGCATTATCTTCTTAACATACAAAATTCTCACAGGTAGAATCTTGGCTTTCATGTAGTCTCAAAAAACCTGTGAGAGGCTGCAGTGGAAAAGCACTGTTAACATCAGCCTGGCTGTACTGTATAGAGTAATTGGATGTATAAACTTTGTTCAGGTGCCTTGAACGACTGCAGCCTTTACACCAGGTGACGTTTTTTGGAAAAAAGCCTATTGTGAGGAAAGGAAACATTGAGCCCATCGACATAACCATAGCACAGAGGTCATCAAATAAGAAGGTAAAAAGAGAACTAAAATTATGGGGTTTGAGTAGAAGCCCAGATTCTGAGAGCAGCTTTGGCAGCTCGTTGTTCTGGGCTGAATGAGACATGATTTGCTAATACCTACAGCAGTGATGTTTGCCATAATTATTAAAACCCGTAGGTGACAATTATCAAGAACCTAGAGCTGTATGGTCTAGACCCACAGTGCGTCGCCAACATTCTGCAACAAAAAGTACAAGCCAGTGCCACCATCGCCCCCGTACCAGGAACAAAAGACAGAGTTCAGGTCCAGATCCAAGGCAACCAAATCCATCATCTGGCCAAGATGCTGCTAGGTAAGTCTATTCTGGAACTGGGCCGGGACTGGTTATAGCAAGACAGAGATTTTAATTCTTGAGCTATGAATATTTACCTGAAGTGAACTCTTGGTTATGTTGCAGAAGAGTACCAGCTACCTCGGAAATATATTCAAGGCCTTGAGAAGGCTCCAAAGCTTGGCCGGAAGAAGTAACAGAAAAATCTACTGTAAGAATTACTCAGATCTCATTATTTATAGAAGTGTTCTGCCAACAAATCAAGGATAATGTACAGGCCCTATTCATTCAAAAATGAGTCCTGGTTGTTTACAAGGTCTAGGATTCACCCAAATAAATAATACTGCCCCAGCTGTTGATTTTTCATAAAAATAAAAATCTGAATAAAACCCTAGCATTATCCTTTTCCATATGTTTCCTACAAGTTCCTAACGGTGCACTGGTTTTATGCCTACAGTGGCTTTTGGCTAGTTTAACATTCTCGCTTTGCATCTTTTAGCAAAGGCACGGTAATAGAACCTCCACTGAAATGTAAGCAAAGTGCATTCCAACACATTGTCCTGGAACAGTCCAGTGTCTTGTGCCACATATTGTGTATGTCAGAAGTAAAACCCATTTGGTTTTAGATTTTATCCTTTGATACATTTCCAGGTATCAATATCAGACATTTTAGCACTAGAAAATGAACTCTATTAGCTGGATATTTATGGTTTATATTATTTTTATATATAAAAATACATTTTAATGTACGACATTCACTGTGATTTATCACAGGTGGGCATGGGTAGCAGTTCTGTCAAAGTCAGCTAAAAAATTAAGAGAAGATTAATGGAACACTTCGTCCAAGTTTCACAGGGGTAGATGTTCTGTACCTCTTTAGCTGAAGCTTAAGACACTTTAAAGTAGGGTTAAGAAATTTAAATTCACTTCTGGGAAGGATTCCAGTATTTTCCCTTTAGACTTAATACATGAAAGTTCCATAGGAGGGCGCCAGAAAAAGAAGTTAAAGAAGTAAAGAGCTTTCTTTAATTACTGACAGTTTTATTATTGTTGTCTTTTACACTCTCTGCATATGAACAAGTAGTTTCAGAACCTTCAAAAAAGCTGGAAGTGAGACATTTTTTAAAAATGCCATAGAATTACTAGGGAGTAGTAAAAATAAATTACAGCATTGCAAAAATGCATTTCACTTTGCCATAGAAGCTTTACTATTCAATTCTATACACATTATTTTACATGTTTTACAATAGACATGAAAAATAAATTCACACGAACTAGGCGAGACAATATACTAACCAAAGGCACTGCCAACAGTATTTTGCGCTTAAGGAAGGGGCCAGTACTTCTATCCTAGACACAGCTCAACTGAGCGTTGAGAATTTGAGTTTCAAGAGCTACCAATTCTTCCAACTGCCCCGTATCTTGAAAAACCAAAAGAAACAGCCCTCCCCTTTGCAGGAGGTTTTCAGCAGCATTCACGGTAATTGCATAAGAAGCCATGCCTTCTACAAAATGTCAAAGACATGCTGGGTTCCGGGAGGGAGAGGGTGACACTCACCAAAACTCCAGTAGAAAACAACAACAACAAAAAAAGAAATCTTTACAACTTTTAGCCAGAAAGAGAAGGGATTTAAAAACAAGCGTCTGGATCTTACTTTTCAGAACCAATGGCAGTTTTTACAGTGTTCTTCCTCTTGACTGAACAGAAGTATTTATACAGTGCTTTCAAGACTGAAAGCACTAGATAAATGTTACTTAAATTACTTCACAAGTGCCCAGTGAAGTAGTAAGTATTCTTGTAAATGGACAAACAGCCCCAGAGCATGAAAATTGCTGCTCTATTTGGGCTGCCGCCACGTTGTTAAAGGTCATCTGGGTGTAGAGTACAGTACAGCTGGAGCCCTTCGCGCACCGCGTGCCAGAGCCCGTAGCCCTGTTAGCAAACCCTTTCACACTACTGACTAAAACGGGAGCTGGACCTAAGCTTGCAGAAAGCAGCGTTTATACAAACCGAGGGGCTTTAAGTGATGCAGTTGCTTTCTTGCAGTTTATAAACAAACATACTCAAGTATAAATCTGGAAAAAAAAAATAAAAATCCCAAGCAGTCACGTTCAAGAAAGAAACAAAACAGTTCTTGTCCCGCTAAGGACAAAAGCAGCCTCATCACAACAGTGCTTTAGGTAATTGTGGGGACAGGACTGACAAGGCCTCTTGACAAAAGCCCGTTCCAATTTCCACCTTAGCCCAAATGCAAAGTTTTCACACTTAAGGGGAAAAACAAAAGGCACTGAGGTAAATTTTGGACTCTTCCACATTGTCTCTGTGGTAACCGTTACCCGATAACCTGTTGCCTCCCTTCCCACCCCACGCAGGTGGGGTCCCAGCAGTCTACAGCGAGCTCAAAGGGACACTTGTTCAGCACGTCGACATGAAACCCTTCCACGTGCCCCATCTCAGCCCGGCTAGCAGTGACATTCCCTTCTCTCTCTACGCTTTGCTGCGGTGTCCTGTGTAAACAGAGGGAAGACTGACCCTGGCTGCGTGCAGCGTGCTCAGTACAAAGCACCGAGAGTAAACACGGGGACCATCCTCGCTCGGGGTGGCATCCCCGGAGCTTTCCCTGCCCTTCAGTGATCGCTGCGTGGCGTCAGCGAGATCGGGGTCGCTGCTTAGAGCTATGGCAGGAACTGGCGCTGCGGCTCAAGGATTTTTAGGGAGGATGCGCAGCGCGTGCATCGGAGGCAGTGGGAGCCCTGAGAGAGGGAGAGAGAGACTTCCTATCTCCACGTAGAGAGCAAAACCTTCCTCGACGTGCAGGCAGAGCACCGATTGCGAGTGGGGAGGGAGGGAAGGAGAACACGACGCGTGCAGAGTGGCGGAGGGAGGGAGAGGGTGGCATGTCACGGGCAGGAGCGGTGGGAGAGCAGTGAGAGGAGAGTTAGCAAGAGGAAGCCTGGTGTGAGGGCGGTGGGAGGAGAGCATCCCAGGTCCCTTAACGCCTCCTGCCGCTAAGGCTTCCCCACACGGGCAGCCTCTGCTCCTGGTGCCACGTCCACACCTGGGCCCCGGTCTGAGCTCCTCTCCCTCGAGGCCAGACCTCTTCATAGCTCAGACACGGTTTGATTTGTGAAAGGGGGTTTTGAGCTTTCCTGGGTTAGTCTGTTGGATACGTATTGCTAAATGTCCAGTATTGAACCGTCAGCCCGTGCCCCACCCATCACCTTCACACTTTTCAAACAGAGTTTGTTAAAACATAGGTCCCAATTCCTACAGAGTACAAAACTGGTAAAACACTGGCTAGCTTACCTAAGCATCAGGGGGATTTGCTTTAATTCGCTTCTGTTTTCAAAATTGGAAGTTAATTGGAATCAAAATGGATGACTTTTCCTGGAATTAATATCACCAAGTTTCAATAATACTTATTAGCAGACTGTTTGGGTGTTGCAGCTGCCTCTGTGTCACAACTTCACATTTCCCTGGCTACCTCAGCCCTGAACAAGCCCGTCTGGCATTGGTTACAGCTGCAACACCCACATCGTTTGGTGCAACAACCTCCTCCGCTTTATCTGCTGCTTCCTGTGCTCTACTTACGAAATGAGAACTCGGCCACGTGGGCACACGCCGTGAGCCGCAGCACCTCCCAACAAGAACAAGCAAGTTGCTGGGAGGAGCATGAACAGCAAGCGTTACCCTGCCCAAAACATGAGCCAGTAGATGTTCCTGTTGGGTTTAACATTAAGCGTTTCCCATGAAGCTTCTCCATCGGATGGCACAGCCGAAAAGCGAACCAGCAGCTGTGTTTGGTTTGTTGATGGCCACAGTTTTAAAAGAGACTTCCCGTTCTTTGACTGGCTCTGGTCCGGGGATAAGAGGTTTCAGAAGAAGAAAATGCTCTACGTTCATTTTATGGGTGCTGTGAGACGGTCCTTAACGGCAGGATGAAAAGGGAGAGTGACTACTATAAGGTGTCCTGAGAAGTGTCTTTTCATTTTAAAAATAATACCTAGCTTAGTCTGACGCCCAGCACCTCCAGAAGGGTTATCCAGGCTTCCCTCTGGCTTCTTTCAAGGTCTGTTGCAGTCTCTGTTTAAACTTCTCGTACTTCCTTTGCACCTGCTGGATTTTCTCCTTTTCTTCTTTGTCCAGTATCATCAAGAAGTTCTGTAGCTCTGGGATGGAGAACGCGTCCCACTGCAGAAACAGCAGAAACAGAGGGAAAGTAAGCACACACCGTTCACCTTACTGCTTTTGTGGTTTTCTTCCCCCTGAATCTGTGAAGAGGAACAATAAAAGACGTTCAAATATGTATCTGATCTCCAGGTAGCTTAATCTCACAGGGTCGTGCTGGGAGGCAGCTGGGATAACGGGCTACAGCATAAAGGACCATCCCAGTCCTGAGCTCCCGAGACGGTAGATTTAACAGAAATCATCTTCGCTCGGGCGAATTACAGCTCCCGCTGCAAGGGACGGCACAGCTCCCTGCGGAACCGAAATACATATGGAAATAATTGATGTAGCATTCACTCGCACTTCTTGTTGTGAAGGGGGAGCGAGGTCCCCGCAGGAGCCGGTTCTCTTTTGATAACTGCAAAGTTATCAAAAGCGTTTGCGCGTCAGCAGAGCTCTCGGCACAGGGCGCAGCAGCTTGGCTGCTCCGGCGTCACCTCCGCCCGCGTCGGGCTGGCGGCGAGGGACAGGCGAGCCACAGGCTGACCACTGTGATGGCTTAAGAACCGCTGCCTCGTGGCCGCTCAGCGCTGCCGCGGGAAGGCGGCATTCCCGCGGCGTCCTTGCCCACCGCAGCCCCACTCCGCCGGCGGCACGGCACGTCCTGAGCCACCCCGCGGCACGGAGCCGCCGCCGGCACGGGAGGCAGAATCCCACGGGATGCAGCAGCTCCCAGCGTTTGCCTTCGTCATAGCGGGGACCGCGACTGCAACCAAAACCTTGACTGCAGATTTAGTACCTGAGCATCCCTGGCTTCTACTTAAATTAGGAGATTACTTATAACAGCATTTACCTAACCTAATTATTAAGTCTGGGATGGCATTGCTTGGTTCTCTAAACAGATTATGAATTGGCCATCAAAACCGGCCTCAGCATTTTCACAGCTTAATTTTTCTTTTAAAATCAACATAATGTTGGAGCAATAAATTACCCAAACTTTTTTTTTTTTTTCCTAAGTAAGGTACAAGCAGTCCATTCAGTTGATAATTCAAGTTTGGAGAAAAACTAGCATCATACTCAGTATTTTAGAAGGCAAATCCAGCCCGATTAGAGGGAAGCAGCCTTGCTCGCGTGGCACCACTTCATCCCGTGCTGCAGCTCTGCAACGCCGCCATGTGCTCCGCGACACGTTCATGTGAAAACCAAAGGAAAGAGTCACTGACATACCTCAACTTCCCCTGTTTCGTTTTCCTTCAGCACGAAACTGAGCACATCTGTGTCGGGGCCCGCCAGCAGCCGCAGGTACAGGGGGTACTCGGTGAGAGGGAGCTTCTGGAAGAGCACTGCAAGGGGACAGCAGACGTCCACGGTCAGCGCGTGGCTGCCGGGGCGGAGGAAAGCTCAGGAGGTCAACTGGAGCACATGAAAGCGGTTTGCGCTGCTCAGGATCATAGTGGAAGTAGCTGAGTCTCTATCAGAGATCCACAACGATCTCTGTTAGGTCTTAGGTGGCTTCAGCCCCCTTCTGAAAACCAGTAATTCCCCATTAGCTTAAGCAGCGTCACCTGTTGTGGTGGTCAGGTCATTTACTCATCTGACATTTAGGCACCGCCTGCCTGATGCCCCCGAGCCCCAGAAGAATGCTTTGGGTATGTTTTTGCAACACACAACGGTAAGCGGAACCGATCGGCTGCAGGAAAGCTGGCGGGTCCGAGGGCGTGCACTCACCTTGCCCGTCTTTCCGCATCTCCTTGAAAAGTGCAAACTTCTGAGGGTTATCCACCACCATGAATTTCTTCAGGAGCCCCTGGATCACCTCGCTCACCGTGGTTGTGCTGCTGATGTGGAGCTGCTTGATGGCATCCAGCGGCAAGTAGAACGAGGTTCTCTTGTCCGTCATATCAGCCAGGTTCACCTCCTTGAGGGCATCATAGATGGACTGCGGCCGGATCCCCGCCGGTACTGTCACGGGGCGGCGCAGTTTCAAATGCACTTTAATGAAACCTGTGTACGTCCCATCGTCGTTCTAAAGCAAAGGAGAAGGAGAAGGAGGTCAGGCCCCAGGGAGCCCTTCCAGTCCTTCCCCCCGCTACGAGGGCCTTTCTGGTCTCCAGCACTGCAGCCTGCGGGGCGACTGCAGGACTTTCCATCCCTCGGTACCACTAGGAGTCTGAGGGGTTTTTATTAATCATGTAAAAACTAACCAGTAATTTGGGGTTAGTCACTACTGATTTTCTCCTGTTCCTTCCACTTGGTAATGACTCATCCCTTCCTCGCATCTGTGCGATCTTGTCTTATTTAAACCCAACACTGCTACAAGTCAGTGATGGAAACCATTACATGTAATTTGGAGTTGCACTTAAGTGAGGACTGAAACCTCTGGGAAGGTCTCTGCGCCTCGTGTTCAGCCAGATCTCCCAACTGTATTCCTCACGTTTTATTCCCTGCTTATGGGATTCTCACATCTCCATGTAATAATAAATCACTCAAGATCAGCCTGTCTCACCACAGGTCCCTTACCCTACCCTCAGCTTTGCAAAAATGCAGAAATCAAGAGAAAAGCCAGGCTCCGTACGGTCCATCCGTGGGCGCCAGGCAGAACCGCGGGACCCACCGCAGGTGCCCGGAGCCTGCGGTCCCCCCGAAGGACCACCACCAGCGGCTCGGCCCCGTCGAGCCCCAGGACTGCATCAAGTCTCAAGACTGCATTTTCACTAAGCTTCAAGAAAAGTAACTCAAGACTAAATATTTGGGACCTGAATGACTCCTCTAAGTAAAGGGGTGATAAAAATCGATGGGTGAGATGTTCCAACAGAAATTACTGTGCATTTGGAAACTCCTTCACAATGGAAACTGTTGTAAGATCTACTATTTTAAATAAACTTTAGGTTTGTTTGCAGATGTTAGCAAGCACCAGGGAGTTAGGTAGCTGCTGGTTTTGGAACTTCTTCAATTTAATTATTTCACTCTTTAAGAAGCTTTTCCCCCTCTCTGTAAGATCCTGTGAAGTTCGTACCTTTGCAGTACTCCAGTTTGTAAAAGAGGTGATTTCCTTGTCTTCTCAGCACACAGCAACATAAAGTAAGCTTTACTTACAGGTGGTGACAAGCAAGTTCGCAATCAAAGCTTCAACATGCACAACATCCACTGTGCTTCTTAGACCTCTGCTTAAACAAGCCTGGCAGCGGCAGAGGAGAAAAGCATCTCTTGCTAGAAAGGCTTTGTGCTTCCAAATCCCCTTTGTGTTTCTAAATACACTTTGTCTTTCTGAATCCACTTTGTGTTTCTAAATCCACTTTGCGACAGCTGCTGAACTGCGGTGTGGCAGCCCCAGTTCTGCCGTGACTCATCCCCGAGAGCCCGACGTGGGCTTCTCTGTTTGTGGCAAGTCATTGGCAGCGCGGGCTGGCCCGAGATTACTGTGCCAGTGCTCCGGCTGAGAAGGGATGGAGGCAGGGGAGGGTTAGCTCAAGTGTGGGTGACTAACGCCAAGGAAACCCATGCAGGAGAAAAAGCAGACTGGGTGCATCAAGAAGAGTGTGGCCAGCAGGTGGAGGGAGGTCATCCTCCCCCTCTGCTCTGCCCCGGGGAGGCCACATCTGGAGTACTGCATCCAGTTCGGGGCTCCCCGGGTCAAGAAGGACTGGGAACTGCTGGAGAGGGTCCAGCAAAGGGCTACGGAGATGATGAGGGGACTGGAGCATCTTTCTTAAGAAGAAAGGCTGAGGGACGTGGGGCTGTTCAGTCTGGAGAAAAGAAGACTGAGGGGGGCTCTCCT
>NW_009649114.1:906414-918051 GCF_000708025.1 Charadrius vociferus
TGGAGCCATCCCAAACCCGCCTGGACGCCGTCCTGTGCCACTGCTGGAGGTGCCCCTGCTCTGGCGGGGGGTGGGATGGGGGAGCTCCAGAGGGCCCTTCCACCCCCACCAGTCTGGGATGCTGTAAGGAAGACAAGAACATCTCAGCAGCCACGAGCCCCCTTGCCTTGGAGATGCCTTCCTACAGCCCGGCTCTGTTCACAGCCCAGGGAAACCAGCATCCCTCTTTCCGCGAATTAGGTAAATAGAGCCCAATACGTACCAGCTTCATCAACAGGCAGTTTGTAACTTTTGCATTGTATTTTTCAATTTTCTGTTTGATCTCCTGGATGGTCGGAGGCTCGGGCTTTTCCTCTTCTACCGTTTGTGTTACATTCTGAAATCAGAAGAGACAGGCTTCAGCTGTTTTGCGTATTGGGTAACACCGCGTCTGTTCAGCTCAGCTTTTGCTTGGGAAACGCAGGAACAAAGAGGCTGCGCAGACCCTGAGCTCAGGTTAGCAGTGATGGTGCAGGTGGAGATTGTCCCTACGGCCAAGAGGCTAAAAGTGCCCCAAACCACCTCTGTACACCAGTAACAGGCAGCGGAGGGTAACGCAAAACCCACCAGTCAGTGGGACAGTGAGGCACAGAACAGCCAAGACATCCCAGTACAAACCAGGGCAAAGGATCCAGCCTCTAAAACCCGCTTTCAAAAAACGCCACCCGCACCCACCGAGTGTTTCTTTGCTTCTTCCAACGCCATTGAAAAACCACATCGCATTTCCAGTAGTCATGGCTCTGCCCACCCAAGCCAGGCACCCCCTTAACCACCCGGCGCGCTCCTCACGCAGCTTCCAGCAGGCTCACCCAGGCAGAGCCTGAAGTGAAATCTCTCCTGGATTACTCCTCTTTGGCTTTGGAAATTATAGCTCAGAGCAGTAAAATCACACAAGCAGCCAGCCGGCTGCGTGACTAATAAATCAGTCACTAATGAACCAGCCGAGGCATCCCAGCCCGTGTCAGCAACCGCTCCGCGTCTGCCCGCGCGTGGGCTCGCCGGGAGGACGGCGGTGTTGCTGCTTCTCACCCAGGTTTTGGGGAATTTCCTCTTGGGAGGCAAAGCGACAGATTCGGCACGTAGGAGGGCTTTACCTCCAGGTTGCGCATGGAAATGTCGCTGATGAATAACCGGAAAACACTATCCTGTCGCGGAGAGGCAGCTCGTGGGAGCTTCCCAAACACAACCCGGGGTTTAGAGCATTTAAGCAACGAACGGGTTTGGACAAAGCGCCGGAGCGGAGCCCAGCGCTGCCGGCAGCACGGGCTGAGCCGATGGGGACCGGGGCAGAGTCCAACCAGGAGATGCTGCCGTGGGGTCGGGACGGCTGCAAGACCTGTGCTAGAGGGGAGCAGGATCACAGTGCCCATGAGAGGCCATCTCAAAGGGGAAAAGTAAGATGCTTTCTGCAGAAAAGGGCCAGAGCACGCATCTCTGGGGAACGCTGGAGGAAAGCACACGAACCAGTGCCGAGCTCCGTGCCCCGCAGGTCCCATGCAGCCCCAGGGAGGTGTCTCTGGCCACCCAGCCTCCCTGGCGGGCAAGCGAGGCTCACGGGATGTCGGCCACCTTTCCCCAGGGACACACAAGACAGGGGGAGAGCAAGAACAGCGCTGGGGGAGCCGGGAGGGAGGCTCTGGCGAGGCACCGGCCACACGCAGTCGCAGATGGTTTTCTGCAGAGAAGGTTTGTCGCAGCCTTGAGCGAGAGCCCGAGCCCCGCTCCCACCTCCCATCTGCCCAAGGCACAGCCTGCGGAGGCCCACGGGCACCCTGGAAACGCATCGTCAGGATTCCATCCTCCACCATGGCGCCGGCAGCGCCCAGGGATGCTCAGCCACTGCGGGAACACAAGAACCAGCGAGCTCTTTTCCGAAAAGCTGCTGGAAAGCAGGAAAGGACGTGCCAGCACATACGGGCAGGGATTCTGTGCGTTCCCACCCTAAGAGTTTAAGATCAGCCCTGGCAGCTGCAGAGCCCTTCAAGGCTCCAGTGCTTTGCCCGTACCGTGCAGGGGGGCCAAGGAGGGGAGGGAAACCCAGAGCACAAAGCTAAAGCTACCAACCCATGGCGGGACAGGCAGCAAATGCTTCAGGGACACCCCCTGCATCCCACCTCCATCCCCCGGGACTGTGGCACCGAGTCCACGGCAGCTCCTCAGGACAAAAGCAGCCGCTCACCTTCAGCATCCATCTGGAACAGTCTGTTGCAGAGTTAATGGCTCCTGTAATAGTGTGATGGAAGCGAGGGCTTGTGTGACCCTGAAGTAAATTCAAATTCACCAGTGGGCTAAGAAAATCTATTAAAAAAAAATGAAATACAGGGAGCTAAACTAACCCAGGAGTTCCCTGGCTGCCCGGTAAAGCCCAGCAGCCGCCTTTGGATCTCCTCGTGGGGAATAACCCACCGCAAGAACAGGACTGTGGCGACTGCACCGCGGTCTCTGCGGGCAGCTTGTGAGGACACACGGCTGAGCTGCATTCCCCACGAGGTACTGCAGCCAAATTCCTGCCCTGAGCACCTCCCCAGCCCAGGGATGCCGATCACATCCAACCATGGTGCCGGCTGCGAAGCGGCAGCAAGAATTACAGCCTGCAGCAACAGGCGCTGGTCATTTCTTCGCACCATCACCAGAGCTCTTCACCGGCTTCTCCAGCCGCTTGCCTTGCCGGCAGCAGGATGTGGGTCCAACAGTGGTGTTCAAGAAGCCCTGATGACTTTATTGCCACAAGACCACTGGAAACTCCCTCCATGAGGCTCATCTAGTGCGTCAAGGTTTGACAGCGCTTTGGCCTGGGTTACCCAGAGCAGAGGGGCTTTCCACCCAGCCAGGGGAGCAGGTCCCCTCTAACGCACAGCCGTCAGCATCCCAAAATCCGGACCTGCTGCAAACAACCCTGCGTGTGTCTTGGACTGTGCCCAGCGGGCCGGATTTCACAGCACAGCGCTCTGCTGCCTCTCCATAACTCACCGCCTTCCCCGGAGACAGCCCGGGAATGCATTTCCCCAGCGCTGCCTGAGACCGCGAGCGGCGCTCCCATATTTTGTGGGGGTTTGCTCAGAAGTTAGCATTAGCGGAGAGCAGAAAGCGTGAAGGGATGTGCTATCGAGGCCGGTACAGCACAAAACCTGTAACCTCCTCGATGGTAAAAAAAGGAAAAAAAAAAAAAAAAAAAAAAAAAAGCAGCTTTGGGAGCAAAGCCCGTCTCTTCCCAGGCAGCCTCGCAGTACATGCGACCGGGATGCAGCAAGCTGTAAATAAGCCAGAATCGCCCCAGGCTACCCATGATATTTCTTTTAGGAGGAGAATCAAGCACAGGACAAACTGAAATCCTGGCTGCAATCTGGCAAGACGGCTGAGCCCTGGGATTCGAGAGCCCCAAACTCATTCAAGCGATTCCCAAGCGAGAGTTCGCAATTTCTGCTTGAGAGATGCAAACAGTATGAGACCTCCTGAAAATGCAGATCTTGGAGCCCAACGGAGGAACACTGACACTGCATTAGTCTCCTCCTTGTTCAGTGCCTCAAGAAAATAAAAGCAAAGCTTTCCTGAGGTATTTAAGAATGGCACATAAACATCCACTTATCATAATGGCAATTTCAACTCCCCAATTCGTCAAAGTCCTTAGGCACATGCTTCGCTGCAATCTATTGACTGCAATAGGTGTTTGGTGACCGCACGAGGCTGTGCTGGCGTGGGAGTCTTTAAAAACAATGCCAAGGGCAGAGATTTTCAAATAGCACTGGGGAAAAGCAAAAAGAATTAAAACCAACAAAACCTTCTCTTTAAGTTAACGGAAGATGCGCACTCAGGAACCCTCCACTTCCTCACATCACCCACGTCACAGCGCTGGGGACAGGCACCGCCGTGCTGCTGCCCTCCACCCCACTCACAGAGCCCCGAGACCCCCGGGACCGTCCCCTCCGGCATGCAAAGGGACCCCTGGCTGCACGGCAGAGCTGCAGCGGTTAGGCATGCTGCGCACGTATGCCACGCTTCATCCCCGGCACAAACACAGCCCGACCAGCATCCGCCCAGACACGCGCGGCAAAAGCAACAGAGCAGCTCAGTCTCTCCCTGCCACTGCAATTTGCTTCTCTCCAGCGGGGCAAGTCCTTCCCCGCTTGTGATGTTTCCAGCCGAGGAGAATAGCGCGTGCCAGCAATTAAGAGCCCTCGGAGCAGCTCGCGCGCCGATGCCGCCCGGTTTCCATGGAGGATGCACGGTGTACCCAGGACCGCAGCGGCCTGGAGCGGTGCCGGTCCCCGGGGTTTCGCAGCAGGCACACGGCAGACACTAATTGCTTCATGCTCCAGGGAACCTAAATCACTGGCAGCAGGAGGCGCGGGAAGCCTGGCACAGGAACGCGGTGCTGGTGACACCACGGCACAGGTCTCGCGCCGTGTCCCCGCACAACTCCATCAACGAAGGAAGCCCTGCAGCCTGCCCAGCACGCCCACGGCAGCGGGACCCTGCCGAGACACCCAAAACTGCCCCGCTGCTGCCGGCAGAGATCCAATCTTGCTCCCAGGAGCCGGAGTCGGGCAGTGGCCGGGATGCGCTGCCATGGCAGGAGGGCACTTTGCCCCTCTCACCGCTGCTCCTGCCCCGGCAGCGCTGGGGACGGCGGGAGGCAGCTCAGCTCCCACCGGCACTGCGGGGCTCCCGAATCGCCGCCCTCCTCTGCCCATCCTGCAGCTTCTTGATGCTCAGCCCCTCGCCTGGGAAAACATACTAGGACAGAAAGCCGCCCATAATTTATTTATTTACCACATCTGTCTGCTTTGACTAACCCGATGTTATGGTTTGAAGAACCCACAACAATTCATTGTCGTTTAGACAATTATTCTCTCACCCGAAATGGGATTCCAACCCTCATCCATCACAATTCCCACAATTTACAGGATCGTGCGGCCGCAGCTACGGGCAACAGGTTGTTCCCTCCCTTTCCACGTGCAATTATAATTGAAAAAGAAACCCTGCATTATGACAATTTGACAAATACAGGTTTTAACAGACATATTATGTTTTCTTAGGGTTATTTTATAAGTCATCTTGCACCGGGTGTGGAATTAATTTGCTTTTATTAAGCTCCCAGTGACAGATGGTTTAACTGTTTCCACTGCAGCACAATTTAAGGTGTGCAGAGAGTAACCGTCCTGCATTGGAAAGCAAAACCAGTGACCTTGCACGGGGCTCCCGGCTCTGCCAGCAGCTGCGACCCGGCCGTGGATGTGAAGATGTATCTCTGAAACAGCAGGTTGTGCGTATGGCATAGAGCAGCACAGGACCGCCGAGCCCCTCGTCCCTCACACATCAGTTGTGGTGCAAAAACCAAACCAGAAGTTACCACTCCCACAGTGCTGATGTCTAAGTGGGCTTGAAACGTAGCTAGGCGCATCCTTATAACCACTTTGATTTTAAAAGGAAAACTGCAACGTGTTACGAGATTCCACTGGACCAATACTGCAACAAAACACTGCCGGCACTGAAAGAAGCTCTTCCCTTCCGCCCCAGGGCAGCACAGGAGCGATGCTCCGCACCAGCCCCCACCAGCTCACCTTCCTCCTACACCCGCAGCTCGAGGCCAAGCGAGTTGTAATAATCTCTTTCTATGCAGGAATCCCACCACGGGGCTGAGAAGCGCAGCACGCTGGACAAAACGCCTGGATAAACCCCAAGGGACACGCTCCACAGCCGAGCCAGCCGTCCCGCGGGACGCAGCGCAGTGCCGTCCCAGCTCCCGCAGCTATTTAGGGCCGGGGGAGCCCCACGGGACCACAAAGGGCACCGGGGCTCCAAGGGCTCACCCCTTCTTGCTGTTCGTGGCAGTGATGCTCAGGCAGAGGTGTGCCGTGAGCCCCCGGCAGCGGCGACCACACCATCCCCAACCCCCCGCACGCCCACCCGTCGCAGACTCTGCTTTTCTGTTTTACAGACCAAAACCCGCCTGCAAGCAGGAGCAGGAACCGCACCAGCCCAGCAGCACCAGTGCCGCGGCGGGGGCAGCCCCGGGAAGGGCGGCCATGGCCTGGGAAGAGAAGTGCTGCTCCTTCCGTCATGTACGATTAGATCAGCGACTTCTTGCTCTTCACAAATCTACCCAGACCTCCGGTTTTGCAAAGTTTCTGGTGCAGAATATGCAATTCTGGCTGAAGGAAGAAAAACAGAAGCTATTAACCATAAACCGTTGCCACATTTCCTGTTGTACCGGGACAGGATGAAACAAGCTGTTCACAAAACAACAGCTCGGTAACTCTGCCTGCGCCTGAACCCTGGCAGTCACTGCTGGACCTGCGGCTCTCCTGGCTGCAAACCGGGAAAGAGCGATGGCAGCCGCGCTCGGGGGTGGCCTGGCCGTGCGGCAGCACACCCCGACGTCTGTGTGCCAGCCTGCAAAACCGGCACCTTCCCGTCGCCTCCATCCCTCCACCATCACCTGCAGCGGGAAGGAAAGCGATGGCGAGACTGGAGCTGCCAGGGTGCTTCCACTCCCGCCCTGTTAAAAACCTGATGCAGAGCATTGCATGGCCACGGATGCCGGAGGTTAACCCCCACTGTCAGCTTGATGGCATCATTCAAACTCAGCAGGCGAGGGGTTTACCACCCGCTATGAAATGGCCATAAAATAACTTGCAGACAGTCGTGGCCTGCAGCGAGACGTAGGCGCCCACGGGCTGCACGGGACCAAGCGCGGCCACGGTGGTCTGGGGCACCCACAGCAGCCCAGAGAGGTGGACCTGCCCGTGTCCTCCCCCTGCCCATCACAGCCTGCTGCAAACGGGCTCCTCTTCCGTAACCTACATTATTTCTCAATTGTCAGAAATATCAATTGTAAGAAAGGACTTGAGCCTCATCTGGCACTTGGGCTAATGTTCGGCAGGATAAAAGCCACCCAGAACAAGTGCCCCGGGAGGAGGCAGGCGGCCGCCCCGCACAATGCCCATCGCCCCGGGCTGGGGCGGCCGCGGTCCCCGCGAGTTAGCCACACCGCCTCTTCTTTGCAATCTACCACTCATCTAATGAGCCGTGAGTGTGTGACAGGCTATTACGGGGGAGGTAAAAAACCCATGGGCCATCACGATTATGGTGACATACTCTCAAAAGAGTGATTCTAAGCCAAGAAAGGCAATAACAAAGCCTCAGTGACAGATCTCTCTATTTATCGGTTTGCAAGGATGCCAGGAGAGACAGGTTCCACGTCCAGCTGAAGAGCATCCTTCCCACACCCTCTCACCTTGTAGAAGTCAACCCCCAACTAAAAAACATTTTTGAAGCAAGCAAAGGCAGCAGCTCCGCACCACGTCGGACCTCTGCTGGGAATAACAGCTCTAGGTGGGACCCGGGAGCTTTCCGACGCTGCTCAGCAGTACGGAGGGGACAGTGCCCTCTCCCCATAGCTCCCCATCCCACCACAGCCCCAGCCGGCCCCGAGGAGCTGGCGCGTGGGTACGGCTTGGATACATAGCTCGGGAGGCGGAAGACCAGCAGCTCATGAACCGTGGCTTTGGCAGCCACAAAACCCGACACGGAGAGGCACCCTAGGTAGACAGGCTGAGCGTGCACTTCCACGGGACACTCCTCAGGGAGAGTGCTGCTTCCCTGCAGCCACAAACCACCCTCAGGGACACTGTCCCTGTCCCCTCGCTCCCAGCCAGTTTTCCTCACCAGCTAGTTAGTGAATGAATTTGAACAGCAGAATGGTGGAGATGGATTTGGCCCAACATCACCACGTTCTTGGTAATGACCGTCTTATCTAGAGGCAGAAGTGGCCAAGTCCTCCCTGGTGTGCTCGGGCACAGGTCCATCGCCATTTACATCAGCATTACCTGACAATTTGCATTTCCATTCCTCACCGCACACTCCCCCAGTCCACAGCACTATATGGGGAAAGGATCGACTGCTCGAGCATGGACGGGCAGGGGGAAGAATCATACAACAGATTTGGAAAAAAAAAACAAAAACAAACCAAACCAAACAAACACAAAAAAAAACCCCAAACCAAACAATATATTTCACTTCCTTTGAGAAATTCAAATGAGATGCTGCAGTTTACTTTGGAGTTCAGAGGAAAAGGCAAAAGATAGGAGAGCGGTGCATCTCCAGAGAAGGGGAGAAGGATCGTTGCTGCATTTCAGACAGGTTAGAGGCAAGTGAAGATGGGCTCGGTGTTTTGATTGCCATGGAGATTTCACTTAGAAACCGTTTTTCCTGCAACATCCCTGCTCAGCAGCGAGAGCTGCGCAGGTCCTCCCAGGGAGCTCCATCGCAGGGGGTCTGGGCTGGAGAGGACCCCACGGGTGCCCAACCACACCACCCTCTGTGTGCACTGAGACCAGCCTGGTGAGACCCCGACCCACATCAGGGAGCGTGGGTGGATCAGAGGGATCTGCTGATCCTCAGGAGCAGACATTTGGGAACTGATTGCAGCCTCACAGGGCCAGGAGAAGCCCCTTTTCCCCAGGAGAGGTGGCCCAGGGCCACCCCTGCGCCCCAGGCTGTGCCAGACCCCCTGCAGACCCGTCTCCCCTCTGGAAATCACTCCGTGCTCCGACAGTCCTTCAGAGGACAGAGACAAGGGGCCAAGGACAGGGCCCTGCGCCAGTCCCTCAGCTCCGGCTCCTGCATCGCACCAGGCAGAGCGATGGCCCCTCTGCCCACCCACACAACCAACATCTGCTGGTTACCTGCGGCCCCGGAACCAGCACAGATGTTGCACCCAGTGACCAGCCGATTCTGGGTCTATGAGGTTTCCCCAAGACTGGACAGGATCCTGGAGATCACCTTATCCAAGCCCCGCTTGGGTTTCAAGCACCTCCAGGGATGTAGCCCCATAGGAGGCACCACCGCCCGCTGCCGCCATGGAGGGCTCAAAGAGAGGGAGAAAACAGACACGGGGCCAAAACCAGCAGTACGGTGCCCTCCGATTCTTGCTCAAGCCCACATAACTCCCCGCTGGCCGCCCCTTCCCGCACAGCGCACACCCCCGTGGTGGTCTCTGCTCTGAGCCCCATGGCCACCAGCACCCGGTAGCACAGCAGCACCACCCGTGCATCCCACCGCACCCACCGCCACGATGCCACAGCTTCCCTCCCCTTCAGCACAGAAGGCTTTTGCCCACTGGCTTCGTGCGGGGACCCCTGCCCAGGCATGGGTCTGGCCCCATCACCCCCACCCCTGGAGCCCACCCCAGGCAAGGTGCATCCCAGCCCTTCTGTTTTCTATTCTTGGGCAGACACTTGCCCCTTTCTCCTCTGAGCCGGCTCTCCCGGCAGCCACTGATGCAGGACTCGAAGAGCAATTTAGCAGAGTTTTAAGCAATCACGCTTCAGGCAGAAGCCGCCGAAGCCGTTCAGCTGAAGAGTCATGAAAATGCCAAGTAATAGATCTCTGGGGATGAGGTCACATCTGAGATCTAAAATGGTTCTTTGCTAATGAAGAGTGATTGCGCTGACGGTTCTGAAAATAAAAAGGAATTACAAAATTCCTAGAAAGAGGCTCTTCAGACTAATACAGTTATTTCAATCAGAAAAAAATCGTTTCTTTAATCATAGTGATCAAATTCCACTCTGCTTTTTTAAATGGCTGGAGGCCTGTCTGCCTCCTCCTACCCCACATACAACACATTTCCTCTGCAGGGATTGTTTTTTGAGTCTTTTCAGACACACTTCCCTAAGTTATCTGCATTTAGCTTATTCCTGCCCAGCTCAGGGCATGCCCATGGGCCAGCGGCTGCCATTGCTGCCGCACTGACCACACTGCGTGTCCTGGGCTTGGGAGTCATTTCTGGGCATCTAAGGATGGACAAACATTGCTGTTCCCAAAGGCACCCAGCAGGTTGACTCCCTTTTGGGTCCAAGATGATGGTTTTTTTTGCACATGGCCACAAGCAGGCACCGTACTCGGTGGTGAAATGCCACGCTGCCGCCACACACAGCTCTTGCACTGAGCGTGATGGTGGAACTGTTCCACACTCAATAACATCACCCAAGAGAAGATGCCAAGTAGGACGGGGAGGAGAGGGAGTGAAGCAAAACCCAAGGGAGATGTCCACCTTGGGGCTGTGCCTGTCTCCTGTCCAGCTTTGCTGGCTGCCCCCTGGGCACACGCTCTCCCTGCTGTCCTCCAGCCACCATCCAGCCCGGCCTCACCAGACCACCACCTCCTCCTCCTCCTCCTCCTCCCCACCACACTCCAGGGCCAGCTCCATCCAGAGCTGAGGTCCAGCCTCAGGCTCTCGCAGGACCTGCACCACCACCCACCCCCCAGCGTGCCACGAACGCCCCTGAAACCTTCTCCCACCAAGGATGGTTTCCACCCGCAGCGGGAGAAACACGAGGACCCACCTCTGCACACAGACCCATTACACAACATCATTTGCTCGAGCAGCAAATTCTCTGTGTGGTTGTTTTGGAGTTGGTTTGGTTTTTTGTTGTTTTTTTTTTTCCCTCATGCACAGGAACCATTTCCTCCCCATAACACCAAAACCCCGAAAGGCTCCATCTTCCCCAGCAGCCGCCAGGTCTGTCCCCCACACCAGCCACATCCAGAGCGAGGAGTTGGGCGAAAAGGGTCCGCAGCAGCCTCCGACCCCTCTGCGAGGAAGAGCTGCCGAGCGCCAACGCCGTCGGGCTGATTCGGAAAGGCGGTGGAGGCTCTGCAGCGCCCCGGCTCAAAACGAGCAGCGTTAAACCGGCGCGGGGTGCAGCGCCTATCGCACCGACACCGTGCTCTTTTACATCTCCTACACAAATGAATCATCAAATGACATTTAAAAACCAGCAGTACGTGTCGGTTAATCATAGCGAGAGGGAGCTGCTGGCTGAACTGGGAATATCCCATGTTAAACCCCAGGGAGCAAAGAAATTAAAATAAAATTACCAGTTGATTTAAACTCTCCCACACACCAGTTCCCCCCCCCCCCCCCCCAAAAAAAAAAAAAAAGAGAGCAGCCCAGGTCTTGGGGAGAGCCCTCCCGACGCCGCGCTGCAGACAGCCGAACCCCAAAGCACCGAACGGGGACCGCAGCTCCGCAGCCTCGGCCGTGCGAACACGGCAGAGCCCCAACGGCAGCGCGACGGTGCTGAGGGTTTACAGGGGGATTTCGAAGCAGCGAAGCGGTTCCCCGGGGCCAGATCTCATCTCTCGACTCTTGTTCCTGAGCGAAACCCCCACTTCCGCAGCAGCGCCTTCGTGCCTTCTCCTTTTATGCTCGGTTCTGGTCGGGGCCCCAAAGTTTACGACAGGGATGATTGTTTTTTTTTTAAATAAACACTTAAAAAACACGAAGCAGCCTTGTCAGTATTACCAATACAGAAATCTCGCCCTGGGGTGAAACAGCGCCCAGCCAAGCGCTCTCCCCTTCTCCAAGGCAGACACATGCCCAGAAAAGGACCAGATTCATCACTGTCTTAACAGGTTTCCAGATTAATTCAGTCCTGTAACTTTCCCCCTCTCCCTATCCACCTGGCAGGTGCAATTTTCACCATCGGTGTGTATTTTGTGAGGCCAAACCAGCCCGGGAGCCTGACCCACAGATGGCAGCTGGCAGCGCTGCCGCCCGCCCCCCCCCCCCAAAAAAAAAAAACAGAAAAACAA
>NW_009649114.1:918808-925533 GCF_000708025.1 Charadrius vociferus
ACCCAGGGCTCTGCTCAGCCCCCGGGGACCTCCGGCATCTCCTTTGCTACCCAAAAATACATCGCCACGGCAGGATGGCTTCATGCTCCTTCCCTGTTAAGCGCTTCCTGGAGAGCTGCGGTGCATCTGCTGTCGCAGGGAAGCAAACCCGGGCTGGACCGAGCCTGACCGAGGGCTGCCGAAAGGTGGTGGGGAAGGGGGGAGGCTGATGAGGACGTGGCCTCAGACCCTCCCTGGGGGTGCCGGCAGCCCCCGGTCACCATGCTCCGGGAGGCAGTGGGCACCTCTGTGCTCCCCAGCTAATTTTAGAGCGGCGGGAGCGATGTCAGCAGCACTGGCACCCGGCTGAGGCAGCGTTGACTGCAGCCCAGGGAAACGCCGTTGAGCGCTGCAGTCCTGTTTGCAAGAAGCACTCGCTCCAGACTGATTAAAATGCTGTGTTGGCCTCAGAAAGAGCCTCAGAGCGACAGCATCATCCCTGCTCCCCTCTCCGCCCGCAGAGACACAGCTCGGCACGGACCCATCCCCAGAGCCGCCCTCTCCATCCCTCTCCCCCGGCCCCTCCAGGGCCACCACCCCCCTGCCAATACCCTGCACTGTACCCAGCAGCTTTTAAAGCAGCTGTGACCTTCCTCTGTGGTGAAGATCACAGGTATTTCTGGAGAGGTGGGCTGGGGAAGGGCCCTGCTCCCCACGGGCAATCATCCCCCTTTCTGCAGAGGGCTCCCGTGCGGGGCCATGCATCCATGGGGACGCAGCGCATCCATGGGGACGCAGCGCATCCATGGGGACGCAGCGCATCCTGGCACCGGCTCTCCCCACCCACCTGGAAAGCAGCGTGTATTCACGAGCAGGCTGCTGGGACCAACGAAAAGCCTGACACACCGTGTTAAAAAGGACTCTGCTGCAGCAATGTGGTATAAAAGAACAGGCGAATAATTCTCCACCATACTTCAGAAACGGAAGAGGGAACAAGACCTGAGAGTACCGTGCCACTGAATAAATCCATCCTATGCCCACACTTCAAACACTTCACGCAAACTCGGCCAGCCAGTCCAAGAAAGGATAAAGAATTGGAAGAGGTACCATGCAGGGCAGGGCAGACGAGAGGTACAGGAAGGTTTCCATGCCTGGGACCAGCCTGGATCTGGAAAGGAAGGACTAGAGAGAACATAGCTGTGACGGAGAGCGACAAAATTGCAGGAGACGGTCACACGAAGAGTGCAGTAAGTTTAACACCAAAAGGAGGAGTGCTTTTCCAGGCCACGCAGGGTCAGATTTGCAGAACTCGTCACTAGGTGTTCTGGCAGTGGATGTGCAGGCTCGGACTCATCAGAAAGAGCTCACTGACAGCTATTAAAAACGATGGTCCAGACATAACCCCAAGGAGTGCCCATGGCACTGCTCGCAGGGAGACCGCAGCAGCAGCACACTGTCCTCTCTGCTGCAGGACAGATCAGGAACCTCAGGGCGAGAAGGCACTACTGTGCCCAGATGGCATTTCTTATGTTAATTCCTTCATGTCCTTTCCAAGGCATCACTCTCGCCATCGCTAAGTGCTATCTTCACGCCAGGCCAGCGAGCGCGGAGAGCCGGCAGCAGCCTCGGCTCTACTCCCCAGCTTGACTATCCCCAGTGGGACCACCAGCAAACCCCTCCTATAAACTGGGGCTATCACTCCCTCCTTCAGGTCACAGGGCTCCTTTGACTGGTCCAAAAGGTCTCCAAGATCTTTGCACAAACTATCATCCACGCACAAAAACCTCTTCCCCTCTTGATAGGTTGCAGATGGTGTTTCACACCCTTCCATCTGTATCTGTGAGCTGAAGGACTTAAACTTCTACGAGCCCTTGATAGCTCTGTACCCACAGCCAGCAGCATCCCATGAATACAAACCGGGATGCCAATGTAAAGACTAGCAGGAGGATGCAACATCTGCATCTCAAAGAGGAAGGCAAGAATCCAAATGGCATATTTACAAAGCAACTCGTAACAGTGCAAATAAATAAGCTATCCTCTTAGCAGCACCCGTACTTCTGCCACGGCACAAACCTCCTCAGCTTCACAGGGCTATATTTAGAAGAGTTTTAATTTGAGCGTGTGCAACACGAGCAGAAAGTGAGCGTTGGGCCGATGAATGGCACAGGCGTTGAGTCCTCACCGAAGCCTCAGCGCTGGGCGATGCGCAGTGGGAACAAGGTGCTGCCAGCTTTCCAGTGCCCCACGCGAAGCTGGATGCGCTCCCACTACTTTGCTCGACAGGCTTCTCCAAGAAGCCTTCACTTTTCCATTGCGGTCCACCTTCTTGGGAGATGAGCTCCGTAAAAAAACAACCAAGCAAAAAAAAAAAAAAAAAAACCCAAGCAATTTTGACCCGTTGGTTCAAAAGCAGCTCCAGCTAATGATCACAGAGCACAACAGCCCCCAGAGAACCCACCCACCAGTGACCTGCAGCTCCTCGCAGGTGGGAAGCACACGACCAGCTCTGCTGAGACCAGGGACCAAACTCCCGGTGCTGCTGAGACCGGCCGAGGCTTTCCTCAGCTTCAGCAGAGTTTGGATTTCACCCAGGGAGGCTAATCTGGGACCCAAATGTAATGCACTCTTAAGTACTTCGCTGGATCAAAGCCCAAATTATTAATGCCTGGTATTACACGGTAACAGCGCTTAACTACGTGATATTAAAGTAGCTATTTCTCTGATGCTTCTCGCTTGCTTACATTTGATACTACTATTTAATACCTTCCAACTACGCCAGTTATTAATTTAAGTTGCTTGTGTTTTCAGTGTGCAATCCCCCTTTTTTCCCCCGGTGTATTCAGGTACCCTTTTAGTCTCTTTCTGGAATACTGACACTTTTCCCTCCATCCTTCTTTTGAGCAGCAAAACCCGCTGGGCCAACAGAACCACGCCAGGCACCCGGCTGTGTGCTCAGCTTTGTGGGCTTCGATCAAGTAAACTTGAAGATGATTTTTCCCTGATTATCCATTATTGACAAATGAGAACGCAGCTTTATTGCCGTGATTCACCCTCATTCACCCCCAGACCTCCCGCCACCCCCCCCCCAGCCTCTCCCAGCACAGGTAATGAGACTCCAGACTGGGCTTCGCTGGGCGGTGGATCCCGACCAGGACCTCGGGATGGGTTTATGGATATCTGTTTGCTGCTGTAATCGGAGGGACTTCTGTTTCCTTGGCACAAAACGCCTCCCCCCTCCCCGGGATCACACCAGAGACGTGTCAGAGTGATGAATTGCCGTGTAGTGCAGGCTCTGTGTTTATTATTAGGACCATCAATAACCCCCGGCTGGTGTTATCACCCTGAAGAGGAAACAAGCCTTTCTAATTTTTCTAAAAATCACGGTTTTCTCACGCTGCTGGGGGAAGCCCAACCGCATTGGAAGGAGATGTAAACACACACAAATCTGGCTTCGCACCCTTATACAATGGCTTCGTGCCCTTATACAAATACCTCAACGCTCAGTGGAGAATCCATTCGGAGTCCCCTTGTAACGCATAACTTACAAAATAAATCCCATCTGACATCACGTTCCCTCCTGACCATGTTCTTCTGAGCAGCGATCGCCGCGCCACGCGCCGGCATGCCCGAGCTCTGCCGACCGTGCACAGCAAAGACAACCACCAAACCCCACCGCCGGCTCTTCACGCGCCCAACAGAAACCCCACATCTTCTTTGACAAAAATGAGCCTTTCCATTTCCAGTTCCGCACAAGGGCATCAAGGTCCTCCGCAAAGGGGAATATAAACGCACGGTTATAATGAAGGAGAGAAGACAGTTTTTAAAAAAAGCATATAGGGATTGAAACGGCTCTGTGCAAGTCAAATCCCCTTCGGGCAGGCTTCTAAGCAATGTTTTAAGCTCCCAGCAATAAGTATCTTACGTCTCAACTCGCCTGGCATCGGCCAGTCTCACTGCGCCCCGCTGCACGTGCTGCAGCCTGTCCCGGCAGACACCCACGCCGGCATCACAGACGCCACAGGACCCTCGGGGGGATTAAGGGACCAGGTAAGCCTTCCGGAGTGGCCCCGGGGATTACTGCACATCCCTAATACAGATTGAAGGGTCCCGATCCCCTGGCACTACCGAAACTCTTAAATCACAGCTATTAAGCCGGTGCTCCTCGCAAAATCCGTGCTCGTGCTCTGCCAAGGTGCACAAACGCACCTTTGCTGCTCCTTTTCAAGCGCTTTGCACCCAGTGCCGGGACACGATTTAACGCCGGTACCGACCCGGTCAGGGCCGGGCTGCAGCGCGGGGGCTGACGTCCCCAGAGGACACTGCTCCTCTCCTGCTCTGCTCCAGGCAGCCCGGCCGACCGCAGCGTTTCAAACACCACATAGCTCCACAGGCGTTTACAGCACAGGGATGTCCACGCACACAACCTCCATCATCCCCCCAGGCAGGGCATGTAAGTTGCCCACAAGCCAGCGATGTGCCCTTGTGGCCAAGAAGGTCAATGGTCTCCTGGGGGGCATTAGAGAGACCTGCAGGTCCAGGGAGGTCATCCTCCCCCTCTGCTCTGCCCTGGGGAGGCCACATCTGGAGCACTGTGTCCAGTTCGGGGCTCCCCAGTTCAAGAAAGACAGGGAACTGCTGGAGAGGGTCCAGCGGAGGCTACGGAGATGCTGAGGGGACTGGAGCATCTCTCCTGGGAGGAGAGGCTGAGAGTCCCGGGCTGTTCAGCCTAGGGAAGAGAAGGCTGAGAGGGGATCTCAGCAACACTGATCAATATCTAAAGGGCGGGTGGCGAGAAGATGGGGCCAGACTCTTTTAGTGGGGCCCAGCGACAGACAAGGGGCAGCGGGCACAAACTGGAACACGGGAAATTCCATCTCAACATGAGGAGGAACTTCTTTAATTTGAGGGTGGCAGAGCAGTGGCACAGGCTGCCCAGAGAGGTCCCAGACAGGGCATGTAAGTTGCCCACGAGCCAGCGATGTGCCCTTGTGGCCAAGAAGGTCAATGGTCTCCTGGGGGGCATTAGAGAGACCTGCAGGTCCAGGGAGGTCATCCTCCCCCTCTGCTCTGCCCTGGGGAGGCCACATCTGGAGCACTGTGTCCAGTTCGGGGCTCCCCAGTTCAAGAAAGACAGGGAACTGCTGGAGAGGGTCCAGCGGAGGCTACGGAGATGCTGAGGGGACTGGAGCATCTCTCCTGGGAGGAGAGGCTGAGAGTCCCGGGCTGTTCAGCCTAGGGAAGAGAAGGCTGAGAGGGGATCTCAGCAACACTGATCAATATCTAAAGGGCGGGTGGCGAGAAGATGGGGCCAGACTCTTTTAGTGGGGCCCAGCGACAGACAAGGGGCAGCGGGCACAAACTGGAACACGGGAAATTCCATCTCAACATGAGGAAAAACTTCTTTACTGTGAGGGTGGCAGAGCACCGGAATGGGCTGCCCGGAGAGGCTGTGGAGTCTCCTCTGGAGAGATTCAAACCCCGCCTGGATGCGCTCCTCTGCGACCTACGCTGGGTGACCCTGCTTTAGCAGGGGGGTTGGACTAGATGATCTCCAGAGGTCCTTTCCAACCCTGACCAGTCTGTCACACAGGCAAGGTGTACACAGCATATAGACAACTCCTTAGCGAGCGCTGGTGGGGTCTGCGGGACCCACGTGCTGCCCCCGCTGACAAGACCTCCCTCCTGCACAACACTTCAGGAGCAAGAAACCAGGTCTCTGAAGGAGATGCTGTTGGTCACCAGGAGGCTGTGTGTGTGTCCCCCCGCCCCACGGAGCCCCCTCCCCGGCGTACCTGGCTGCGGGGCGGCAGGAGGGTGCTCTCGGGCGAGAGCTGGCTCTGGCACTGGCCCGGCGAACGGCAGTCCAGCTGGATGAGGCTGCGGCACTCCTGGTGGCACGTGTACCGGCAGTCTGCATGGGGGAGAAACGAGAGCGTGAGGCACCCGAGAGCCGTAGCCGGTTGCAGAGAAGCAGTGGGGGAACCCCGGGAAGGGATCAGACTCCTGTCGGAGGGCAGACTGATGCTCAGAATGATGCTCATGGGCACCGGCACGGCCGGAGCCACCAGCCAGGCACACGTCCCCATTCAGGCGCACTCCTGAGGATGGGGAGAGATACCAGAATACCTCGTCCAGAGCAAAAGTCGCTCTCACACCCTCTGCCTGGGGAGATCTGTATTTCTTGCTGCAATGCTCCGGCACAGGCAGTGTTCCTGCCCTGCATCCTGCTGCCTTTCCCCTCATCTGCCGGCACCTTAACTGACAAAGTAAAGAATCTGCTCAAGTCCCACCAAACCCACGGGGTACACCACTCCCCAGCTGTGCTCCTTGGAGATGTCACCTGCACAGACGCTTGACCACTTCATAAGCAAAGGATGCTTCATTTTCCAACATCAGGAGGGGAAAAAACATCTTTGTACCAGACAGAAGTCAAAGTATTTAAGGTCACTAAAGATGAACGCTTCAAGGGCCAGTTACAGTGACCGAGGCACGGATCTACCATCAGACTCTGCCAAAAAGCCACCCCTGGAGAGGGCACAGACACGTCCCGGGCCCCGGCGAAGGCTGTGACCTCCCACCCCCAGTGCACACACTGCCCAGGTGCAGTAAGGCATTTACATGGGTTTTTTGGATGCTGACCCGTCCCGCTGTAAGACATTAACTAGTTCAAGGCAGGAATTGCGCAGACGACACGGCAGGGGCCGGGTTTAACCTCTGTAGGCACAGGGGCCCGCTCGCCCACAGCC
>NW_009649114.1:925572-934787 GCF_000708025.1 Charadrius vociferus
CCCCTCTCCCAGACACCACCGTCACCGCGTATTCGTGGCTGCCGCCCCCCCCAGCCCCTTCCCTCAAAGCCCCAACTTCCCCACACCCTCCCCACTGCAGCTAACAACCTCCTTCCACTTTAAGGGCCCTTCTGATCCTTTTAATTTTTAACTGTCGTACAAACAGTGTTAAATTGACTTTTTACGCTACCCAAAATTCCAGAGCGGTCACTGACCTGGAAAAAATATATCCTAAAAAAGGCAAGGGAGTTCACTCCCCAGAAGGAGACGGGACTGAGGGCCCATCTCTGCACCAACCCTGCCACCCCGCTCAAAGCCAGCAAGCGCGTATTTTAAATACCCTTCTTTTCTTTTCTCTTCTTTTTTTTTTTTTCTTTTTCTTTTTCCTTTAGCATTTGGTTCATCGGTTTTGAATACCTGGGGCTTACAGGAAAGCAAAGGAATATCCCCTGTTTGCTCTGGAAACAGTGATTTCTGCTCAGCTCTGCTGAATGCTCACAGGCGGGAATGCCCGAGAATGAATGAGAGGAGCTGAGCCACTGCTGGGAGCTGCTGCCTGCGGGGGGAGAACATCAATCTCCAGGGGAAAAAGGGAAATCATTTATCACTTAACATTCATCTGGCATGAGCTGTCTATCATTCTCCCATTCCAAGTCAGTTGTCTCAAGTAAGCCTGGGGGAAAGCAGGGAGACTTGCCTTTTCTTTTTTTTTTTTTAATTAGAGATAAGCTGCACAGTTTCATGGTAATTTAATGCATGACCTTTTGAGCAACTGGAACGGCCTTTTAATGAGGGACATTTGCCAAGTCTTTGCTGGAGGTGCCAATTTGAGGATGCTCCAGTTGCAGGTTCACCTCAGCATCTGGCGCCAGCAGAGAGTCCCTTCTGCCTATTTGGTCCAGGATTTTCCGATTTGGGCAACTGCCTCCGGCTCCCCCCGACCGCAGCCTGCCGGAGCGGGAAGGTTCGAGCATCTCGGGCGAAGGAGGCGCATGGTGAGAGATCTGAAATACGTAACACGGGCCACAGAAATTCCAGTTCCCGAGCACACTTCCAGATCAGGCCCATTACGGCCAGGCATTTCTTTATGGGATTAAAGTATGACACCTCCTTAGTCACCATCACCTATTAACAGACCTAATCACTCAGTATCCGGCAGGGAACACTAATTTTAGAAACCCAGCACAGCTTTAGGAAGCAGCCACGTGACAGGTTTGCCAAGAGGAGCAGGATGCCTCCACTTACGCTTTAAGATAATTTCCATTCGAGTCAAAAAAAGTAACACTTGGAAACGTAGTTTCTTAAAAAAAAAAAAAAAAAAAGTCAGATCACTATACTGTGAAAAACTTGGGTGGCTGAAAGGAATTTCCCTTTCTCCACAGATAAAGTTCCTCAGGGGGATAAAGATGGATAGAGTAAAACAGTCCAATACTGACGCCCATCTAGACACCTAAATATAGGACTGCAGTCATCCTGCCCACCCCCATCCTCCCACTCCCACCTCCCGAACACCACAGATGGGGCATCTTTCAATCCGACTGCAACACAAGCCCCAGATCCGTAGGCTGGGGTGACGAAAGGAGAAGGCACAGATCTGTGGCCAGATCCCAGCCCCAGCGATGACAGCGGGTCCAAGAGCCCGACCCCAGCGATCACACGGGGCTTTCACCCGAAGAAAAACCTCCTGCAACCCCGCACGGGAGACCAGATACCGTTGCCCCCCAAATTAGGATGGAAAAGGTCTAAAGCATCGCAACATCCCCCCCTGTGATGCTCTTAAACTCTGATTTGTGGCCAAAGTTTGTGGTTCATGCAGCAGTGGTGGGCGACTGCTGTGCCCCAGTGCCAGCTGGGGCAGGGCTGCCAGCCCCGGCACGTGTGGGAGCCCGGAGGAGAGCAGGCGAGAGGGCACGCTGCAAACAAGCTACAAAAAAAACCCACCGTCCTTGTGTGATCATAGAATGGTTTAGGTTGGAAGGGACCTTGAAGAAAATGATGTTAAAACGATGTTAAAGTGATGTTAAAGCGAATCATGAAATGGCAGCAGTTATCTTAAAGCTCAGGTTCCTGGTTTGTTAAGGATCCCGGCATTCATTTTTAAATAAATAAATAAATAAATAAGGCAAATCAGAATTGCTCCCAATATCAGCAAAGTTAAGGAAAACATTTGAAGAGTGATGTCACGAGTTTGGAAGGTGCTGTGAGACCCCACAGGTGTTTGAGCACTGAAGTGGACAGTGCTGAAGAATGAAGATTTTTTCCATTGGCCTTCCACCCCGAAATCCTTTGGCCGGCTCACGCACACCTCTAAGCGCAGGCTACGCTTGGGGTTTGATTTTGCAAGCTGCGCTGCCTAAGACGGAGGGCTGGCTCGGTGGTGCCGCTGCCCTCGCTCGGAGGAGACGCTTGACGTCAGGCGGGGTGACCTCGGGGACGGCTGCAGGATGTGGCCCCGCGACATCATGAGAGCTGGTGGCGTCTCCTGCTGCCGGGAGGGGACAGGGCAGGACGTGCGGCATTGCCACCAGCTGCAGCGTGCACAGAGCGAGCGCAGGGAAGGGTCTCGGTTTTCCCGCGAAGCGCCGCCTGACATCCCCCGCAGCAGTGATGCAGCCCTGTCCCTCCCTCACGCTTGCAGCTCCGTCACTGGAGGTCTCCACTGGTTTAGGTCTAAACCAGGTGGTTTGGGTTTAGTTGGTTTGCAAACACGGGTGAAACCCAAGGATGGTTTGGTGTTTGGAGTAGAGAGGACCCCCCTGGCGACCATGACCCTTCTGATGACAGTAACCTCTCTGAGAGGTCCCCGTGCCATCCCCACGCCTGGAGGGCAAACCCCGCTGCCAGGCAGATGCTCTGCAGACATTATTTACTAAAAAGGCAAATTTTCCTTTTGAGTGGCAAGTGGGGCAGCACCAGTGTTGCTGCGTAAACAGGGCCGCAGAAGGAGCCGGAGCAGAAGTTGAAGCCACCCAGTGCCACCAGTGCGGTGGCAGGAGAGCGTACCAGCCCCGGTACCGGCCAGGCAGGATCCCGTGTGGCCGTGCTCTGCAGCACTGACAGGGCAACACCGCAGGAATCCCATTACACCTAATTAGCAGCAGAAAGCCCGCACGCAGCAGCAGCAGCCGCCAGCAAATACGCCCAAACACACCGATTCACACCACCACCTACCTCCGACCAGCGAGACCTCCCTGCTCGGCCTCCTCAGCAGCTGGAGTCCCTCAGACCAAGACTTTGACTTGGGAAAATACCTGAAGATTTTGCGAATTCTCTTTGTAACGAGCCCAAAGCAAGCGGCTGCCCCCGCTTTCCCATCCGTCATCCTCGGCAGAGGAGATCGGCAGCTTCCCGGGCACGCGGAGGCAGGACAGCTCTGCAACGCCAAACGCCGCCGAGACGCAACGTGCATCAGTGCGAGTTACGTCTGCTTCCACGAGAGGCCTTTTCTCCCACGGAGATAAAACATTGACGCTGTCCATTTACAACCTGCTGCCATTTGACGGGTTTATTTATTTATCTTTTTGAGCAATGAGGCAACACGCCGCCCAGGGCTTGTGCATCTCTGGGCTTGTCCTGTTAGCCATGGAAAACTTTCTATTTCTGGGGCTTTTTGCTTGATAAGATAAAACAACCCAACAGGAGAGATTAGCAAGAGAAAGCGCAGGACCCAGCCGTACGCTGGGAGGGCTCTTTCCAATACCCTCTCTTCACTTTGCTGCTTTTCCCCTCCGGTCTTCTAAAGTTTAAGGAAAAAAAGTCCCCAGTGTTTAACCAGAGGTTAAATTAAAGGAATACACTGAGATTAACTATATCATATTAATTTAAACTCTGCATATAGTTAGCTAGGTTTTTAGATCAATACTACAGTCCTTTCCCAGCATCTATCAGTTACAGCTCTACCAGGTGTCAAAGGATGGGGTGGGACATAAACAGCAGTTTAACAGCACACTTGAAATCTGCCACTTTGTACCCTCTACATCACGACGGTCCCCCCTCCGCTCGGCCATCCCCTGACAAATGGAGCAGGGTCCCCGCGCCCCGCACAACGCATCCTTGCAGCGAGTAACAAAGACGAAATTTAACTAATCCTAAAAAATCACACCCAGCAGCGTTAAGCGATGAGTTAAACAGCACATGGGACGTTCTTATTCACCCCTCGTTGTCCCAACACCAAGACAACATCCCTGCAGCTACGCCCGTCCCTGCTTCCCACACTGGGACCAGCAAACTCAATAAAACCTACTGGGCCAGGGATGAAGCAGGGGGAGAAAAGGGACAGCCCAAAAACCAACCTGCAAAGCAAGATTTGGAGGCTTGGCGGGTACGTCTCTCCATAAATCCTTCCCAAGGCACCGGACTGGACTGCAGCAAGAAACATCACCCTGAAGACCTGAGCTGCTCCAGGAGCCCCGGCAGCCCGCCTCACGGCTCTGGGCAGGTCACCGTCCCTCCCCACACCTCCATCTCCCCCAGACACGCGAACGCCCTGCCTCGGGGAGCCTCAGCGGGCGGGATGCACCCCAGCACCCCACCCCGTCCCCGTCCCACCACAGCAGCACCATCCCAACCTGCCCCAGTCACCCGCCAGCAGGAGAAGCCTCAGGAATCTGTCTGGACCAGCTAAATGGGACAGAAATGCAGAGTGCTGTGGGTCCTGTGAACTGTTAGCAATTATTATTTACAGTGGCGAGGCCGGAGACACGACAGAGCGTGGGAGGACGTGTTGGAAGAAGAGAACATGAAAAACCACCGTGCCCCGGAGGGTGCCAGCGGTGCGAGCAGAGCCCCGTCCCGGCGAGGCTGGGCTGGGCTTTCTAAGGGCGTCCACACCTGCTAAAGAATTCATCATCTTAAGCAAACAACTACTCGAGAACCAGTAATATTAGAACTGCAGCTTGCTCTACAAAGTAGAAAGAGAAATGGTGTGTGTTTAACCAACTTCCTCCTTAAGGAAACAGGCCCTGATTCAGCACAGTGCTTGAACGCAGAATTAACTGCTCGGAGAGATAAGGGTGGCTTCAGACCAGAGGCGTAAACTCAGACAGACGCTGAAGTGCTTTACTGAACCAGGTCCATGGCGCAAGATCTACAGATCAAAACCTGACTTTGGGTACAGCTGCATTTGCCACCGAGAGATCGTCAGGCGCTGGACCGCTCCGAGGTTTTCCCCCAGGCAGTGTCTCACCACAGTCTTCCCAGCAGGGGAGCACGGCGCACTGGAGTGATTTTCTCACACAGAAGCACTTCAGCCAGCAATGTCCTACTCCGGTAACACCGTGGTCATCACAGCCAAGGGCCATGAGCGGGGAGGGCACCCAATTCCAGCAGCTCCGCCGGGGAGACCACAGCTCCCACAAGCAAATACACACACAAACTGGTTACGGTCACTCCATCCAGCTTAACCCACCTGCGCCAGAGAAACAACTCCCTGGGACTCCATCACCACGACCCAGGAAATACGTGGGCGGTAAATCATGCCGCCAGGAGGAGAGAGGCCATGGGGGAGCCCCTCCAGCACAGACACGGGACAACCGCCGCGGCCAAACCAGAGGATGGAGCCAGGCGGAGGAGCGGGCGCGCTGCTGAGCCATCGCCGGGACGGGTCTTACTGCCGGTTTTGCTAAGGGCTGCAGCACCACAACGAGGAATTTCATATGAGCACCCGCACCGCGGGTACAGCAAGGATGAGAAAGTCCCCCAGGAAGAACCAGTCCATCTCAGGGTGAACTGGGATGAAAAGGGAGCAAAGCCGACGCATGCACAGGTTGGGCTCTCACATAATTTTGCTGCCTTAAGCCACAAGATCGCCGGTCACCAGCGACCAGCCCACCCCGCACAGCGTGGAGGGACCCTGAGTCACCAGCGTGATGCTGCCAGGAAAAAAAAAAAAAAAAAAAAAATGCAAAAAGCAAAATAAAACACATTGAAGGCTTTGAAGCTGCATTAGTCACCACTGCATTCAAATGACTGCACCGCGCCCCGCCAGAACAAACACCAGAAAAACCCACAGCAAAGATGCAGCTCTGCATCCCGCCCCTCCAGCCCCCTTCTCCCCAGCGACAGCAGCCTCTCGCATCGGGAAGAGCTGCCGGCAGCAGGACACATTTACACTCCAGCAGAACACATTTATGGTCCTCCAGCAAGACTTTTTTTTTTTTTATAATATTCACTTAGGCTTTGAAAGGTGCCACCAGCACAAAGCCACGTACATTAGACAGGAGATATTCAAGACAGTGCATATAATGGCACTGCTACTCCTCATGCCCACTTCCATTCATTCTGAGACTGAAAACAAGGATTTTTAACGAACCGCAGCAGGACAACCCCGGGGTCAGTCGCTCCTGAGCTCCCACCTCCCCACCCCTTCGCATCCGTGCCAACGGGAGCAGCATGTGTGATGTCTGTCGCGCACAGGACCGACCCAGAGGCTCCCAACAAAGGCAGTGAAAAGGTTCCCGATGTCTCAGACGACACCTGCATCAGCCTCAGATGCAGCACATGGGGCAGAACTTAAGCTAAAACCTCGGTAAGATCCTGTTCACCGCCTCCAGAGCCATGAGACTGATTCAGGACAGCCTAAACCTGCCGGATGCCCGAGGAGAGCCACCCAAGGGCGTCATTTACCTGACTGCGGGACACGCCAGCTCTCTGCCCTCACCCCTTCCATCCAGAGCCCCGGCTGGAAGAGGAACCGCAGCGCATGCATCCTGCGCTAGCCTTGGAAAGACAGCTCCACGCCGCTCGAGAAAGGGGAAACGGAGCCGAGAGGATTTCAGTGCTGACGGCCAAAACCCCCTCCTCGCTCAGCAGCGGGGCCGGCTCCCGCTGCCCCTTCCGCTTTCCCAGGGCAGACCCAGACCTTCAGGTTTCAGGTTCGTGATGCTGCAGGCAGCGTTTCCCCTCTCGCTGGGGCCAGGCACCGTCCCACGCGGGACACCATGCCCACGGCACAGACAGGAAGGGACACGCACCATTTGGGGCGGGAGGAGCAATAAATACCACTTTCACATTTTACTAAAGACAACCAGATTTGATGTAAATAAAAATAGGCCAGAACCGTACAAACAAATACCCCAAGTATCCTCAGGCTGCAAGTCAAAAGCAAATAAGCAGCAACTCTGCATCAGAAGAAAAAGAAATATTCATCAAGGGAGGACAGCACACCCCGTCTGCAGCTCTCGGGCATTTTTAAAAGGATATACTATTGGGATGACAGGGAACGCAGAAGATCTTACGAGCATCTCCACTGAAGTTTCCCTCCCCCACCCCAGCAATGCTGCCTGGTTGGCTGGGGAATTTTAAAGGCAGAACTACTCCCACAGTCTGAATAATTCTCCTCTGAAATGAAAAGGGAAATAAGAGTTATTTAAGAGTTGTTTCAATATAAGTATGGAAAAAATCCTGCCGGAGGAGAAGTCCCTCAAAACAACTATTTATAGTATTAGCCACACCGCAAAATTCTGTGAATTATTAGTTTCGATCAGGATTTCAAAACACACAGCCCAGTATCTCACAGTATGAGCCCTGCGACAGCTTTGTGGAATATCTGGTGAAGGACAAGAGCCCCGACAAAGTTTGTTTTCCTTCAAATAAACCCACGCTATTTCTTTAAGCGCATTCATTCACGTGTTTGCTCCCGTGTGCCAGGCAGGGCAGAGCTGCCGGCCCCAGGGAACACACCAGCCCTCGCTGTGTTCTGAGGGAGTTAATCAAGAACGGCAGCCAGAAAGCAAAGGTACACACCGGCAAAACACATTTACATCACCCTCTTTCAAACAACGCACCGTGCAGCAAGTTCATCAGCCCCAGCGTATTCCTGTGTCACGTTGCGCCGGCCGCGTGGTGACGGCTGGGTTACATTTAATTAACAGCAGTCAGTGCTAAAACCTTAATGCGATGCAGCAGGGCCATATGGTGCGACTGTCTCTCCCAATTGCCCTTCGTTTCCAAACGGCACCGGGAGGCATGTGTGAGAACCCTGCTCACACCGCGCTATGCAAATCACCGCTAGAAACATTTAATTGATTCATAATCTAAGGAAAGCCAAGCGTAAGAACCAGAACGGGCTGAGCGAGGGACTAATTGCCCTGGCGAGGCTGGCGTTAGAGCACGTGCCTGGCATAACCCCCCAAACAAACCGGCAAACGAGCAACGAAGCCTCCGCAGCTGCCAGTTGGGCTGCCGGCCCTGGGCAGGACGCAGCTCATTCCCTCGCCCCAAATAACCACCAGCACCAACTACCTGCCCTCCACGCCGACGCTGAGGGCACCTTCGCCCCACATGGCCCTGCCCGGGTACAGGCGGTCTTCACCTGGGGTGAACGGCGTTGGTATTAACAGCTTCTGCCAAAAATCAAGAGGCTCAGCTCACCCCAACCAGCAAATCGCCCAAGCGCAGCATTACGGCTGCTTCCAAAAAGACGAGGTTCCACCCAGCCTGCAGCAGGAGCCGTGCTGATGGATGGAGCTGAGAAGGAGCAGTTTCGCCGTCAGCAGCCAGCGCGGCACATGCCACTGAGTTACCTGGAACACAGGTTCGCTCGAACCTCCTCTGCCCTGACCTCCTCGCTCCCCCCCCAGCACCACCGCAGCTGCAACGACTAATGCAGAACACACCTTTCCAAGGGTCGCACAAACACCCCGTGGCCCACGAGCAGCAGCCCAGGGACATGGGACGCAGAGCGTGTGCTGCTGTATGGGCCCGGCTGCGTCACCTCGTTTGGCCCCTCAGTGCCCCCTCCCGCATGATGGTAAAATTAATCTCTCCTGCAGAACACAAGCACAAATGCAGCCTGTCTGACACGAGGAATACAAATTTCAGTCAGCCTCACTGGCATGAGCACTCTTACCCAGGGAGTTTGTGCAAAGTGAGGTGTCTGACAAACATACTATTTCTAGAGAGATCCCCCCCCTCACCGTAAAGCTTTACAGACACAAATCCTTCCCGCTCACTGCGGAGATGCTGCCCGGCGCTGATGCCCACCCCTTCACGATGCTGCCCATGAGCTGACAATCTCCTCCTTCCTGGAAAAGCTTCATTTCCCAAATCCCCCCCGGCAGCACCTCTCCGCACCCCGCGTCCCACCGCCCGGCCCCGGGGAGAGCGGCCCCTTTGCGGGGGGACCGCGTCCCCGTCCCTCCCCTCCATCCCGCTCCCTCAGCGCAGCACCGCGGGGCGCCGAGGACCACCCCCCGGGGCAAACGGGGACACCCCAC
>NW_009649114.1:935677-953996 GCF_000708025.1 Charadrius vociferus
GGGTCCGGGGGGCTTTCTCCAGCTTGAGCACAGCCACATCCCACCCCGTGGTGTGGGCTTTGCCCCCCCCTCCGGGAGCTGTGAGGCCACGCGTGGGGCAGTGCACTAAAGAGGCTCTGCAAACCCTCTCCTGGCACCACGCGTGTGCGTGGACCGGGATGTAGGGGCCGCCGGAGCAAGTTACCTTTCCCCACTGCAGCGCCAGTGGGGCTCCGGGGCGATGCTCAGGGCGGTGAGCAGAAGCAATCGTCTCTGCCAGCTGAGGAGGCTCTTGTGGTTGTGGGAAATGCGAAAGGGAAAATATTATGGCCAAATTTTGAAGTGGCTCCAAGCGGGCTCCAGCTCCCAGGACGCCCGTGCCCGGCTAGCAAACCTCTCCCCTGGGCAAAGGAGGGGCGCGCGAGGGGGGGCGGCTGGCCCAGGCGCTGCGTGGCCCTCTGCCACTCCGACAGTCTGATCGCTAACTGACTCTCTCTTCCTTTGAACGCAAGGGCTGGATATTGCACCCAATGCCATGGTCCCCTGTCACCTTAACACCTTTGAAGAGGCATGAAATGATCTACTGCCCTTTTGTCAGTGTCCAGATGGAGCCCAGAGCACAGAGAGGGTGGCACGGTCGTCCCGAGCCATGCAGGACGTGACTGGCCTCGCACTGCCCAGGCTGCAGGCTTGCCACCAGCCCAGACCATCCCTTCTCTGCTGGTTTGAGTGGGAGCGGCTGGGTGAAGAGGTGGCTGCAGCAAGCGCAGTGCTGGGCTGTGTGAATCCTGGATTCCGGGCTCACAGGAAGCTGAATTTAATGTCTCTCATGAATTCCTAAGGACAGGATAAGCCAAGGATATCTAAATCCTTTTCAAGGATTTTAATTTGAAGGATGGATTAAAACACTGGCTGGGAGTTACAAAAGACTAGTGCCATAAGCAGTTACTAATAAGAGCTTCAAACCAAAGGAGCAATAATGCAGCTTGAAAAATTCTAGTTTTGTTCTGTGCTAAGTAGCAAGATTAATTTTTGGAAGGTCTTTTTCTTCCCCATTCAGGATCCTGATTCACTTTCACGCGTCCTCTGCTTCTGCCTGAGTACAGCAGCAGATTTATCCCTGGGTAAATTGTTTCCCAAAAGCTCGGTATTTTAGCCTGCGTTCTTCCCAGACCAGTAATAGTATAAGGAATCACCTGCAAGAAAGCAAACAGCCTTTCTGAGGGCAAAGAGCTACCTGGCAGCTGGCTGGGAACCTGTTAAAACCATTCCGGACGTTTGCTTTTCCAGCGCCAGGGCACAGTTTCAGTCTCAGTTTTGCAGCGTCAGGGTGGAGGAGGCCGGAGGGGATCTCCCACCACTCACAGAGGGCTTTGGTTTCCCTCAGCCCCGAGGAAATCCCCGGTGCCTGGGAGCCGAGCGGCCGCGGTGCACGCACAGCCTGGCGGCAGCTTGCAGATGCATTCCCCTGGGAGATGCTCCGGCGGAGGCTGACATCCGCAGGGAAAGTCCTCCCCGATGCCGAAGGACCCTCTGCTCACAGGTCCCACACGTTGGCCCCTTCTTGCTGACACGGCTGTGCCAGGGCTGGCCGGGGAAGCCGCAGACCTCAGCTTCCAGCAGAAATAACTGCAGCATCTTTTGTCAACCTCGGAAGCTTTGGCTCGTACAAGAGATGTGGCAGAGTCGTTATCCTTCTCCGCTGTCTCTGCAGGTATTCAGGTCTGACAGCATAGGAAGCTCTTTTAGGCCAAGGGTTAAAATATTTGGGGAAAAAAACCCTAATTAACATTGGCAGGAAAATGCCTGTTTCATTTGGATTCCGGGAGTCCCCTTTGCAGCTGCTGTGTTATGGCAGTTTAAGCATGACAAGGGCTATTAGTGAAAACTCTTTTTTCTTTTTGCCAAGAAATAAATCCCTTTTTGTTGAAGCCAAACATGTTCCAGGTCAAACACTCAGCTGGTACGAATCAGCACAGCTCCACTGAATCCAAGGAAGTGCGGCAGGAGACTCTGCCCGGGCTCCCTGCCCTGTTCCTACGGGGGATGTCAGTGAATTCGAGCTGGATTAAAAATAATGTTCGTTATAAAACTAGGAATCCTAGAAAATAATTTGTGGGAGAAAAGCTTTTAAGCAATGGCTTAGTTCCACCTCTTCTACAAGTAAGTAGTTGGGTTTGAGAGTCAGGATGTTGGTTTTTACAATTAAAATGAATGGGAATGTTTGGTGCCAAATTCCACTCGGAAGGTTTCCTGGGCGGGGGGAGCTCCTGGGCACACTTGGCCTGTTCTTACAAGAAAGCAAAGCTGGGCACAGCCCTGGAGCCGCCGCTCCTTGCTCATTTTGCTCCCTCACTGGGACTCGGGGCAGTGCTGCAGCAAGATGTTCAGCTCCAGGGATGCACTATTCTGCCTTATGTCCCCATGCGGCTCCCAGCAGAGGTTAGAAATACTTGCTGCCATGGTCAATCCACGGAGCACCCATGGCAGATGTCCCCTCGCCCTGTCCTTGCTGCAGCTCTGCCTCTGGGCACTGTGGAATGATGCGAGTCCCGGCTCTCGCGGGCTGGCGACGACCTCCGGGGACCAGAACGGCCACGGCGGACCCCGACTCGGCTGAAGGCTTTCAGCTCAGCTAATGCGTGTCACCTCCAGAACGGAGGTTGGGAAGGGAACTGGAGGAAAGGTGAAGGGCACAGTCGGGTGTTCCATTTTCTACAGCGGGACAGGTCCAGGCAGGCACGCCGAGCATCCCCGCTGCTGTTGAGTCAGATGCGTTTGCTTGCCCGGACAATGGCTCAACCTCTCCTTCCAGATGCGCGGTCAGGCCCCGGGCGGTGCAGCGAGTCCCTCACCCTCGGACCTCCCTGCTGCCGCTGCTGCCAAAGTCCCAACTCCCCGGTCCCTGCTCCGACCTGCTTTAACCCCGGCAGGCCCTCACGTATTGCACACAGGTAGAAACCAGGCAAAGGCAGAGGGAAGGGTTCTACTCAGGGGACAGGAATGAGTCCAGACATTCGTTCCTCCTGCTGGTGCTGCCTCCCACCCCCAAAAGGGACCTGCGCTTCCCACCAGCCGTTTGCCGCCCCATGAGCCTCATTAGCGCATCCCCCTTCCCCAGGGGGAGGGTTCGGGGCACAGGGGCTCCCCAGGGAGCCCAGGGCAGGGATAGATGTGTCTCTGCACAAATGTGTGCCAGGGAGGGGTGGAAAGAGCCGAGGCAATTCTGCCCATCGGTCTGGCAGGAGCCCCCCGGGTGTAAATACCCGTGTCGGAGCCCGGCTGGGTGGGAGTGCTCGCCCTGCCTGGCTCCGGCCGCAGCCCGGGGACGGTGCTCTCCTCTGCTGAGCTACGGGATGTGGGTTGTGGGATCGGAGTGACAACCCATAAATCACCCTGGGGACAGGCAGGAAGAGGTGGACGGAGGGGCGGCGTGTCTGACTCTTCCCACAAAGAGCTCCTTGATACCATCGAATGCTCGCCCTGCTGAGACCCCGGGGCTTCCCGTATCGCTGCTCCGCACGCTGCTGCTGGCAAGCAGCTGACTCAGCCGATAACCGGAGGATTACAGCTCCTCGTAAAACACAAGGTCAAAAACCTGTAGGAAATTCAAAGCATAATAACCACCCCTAACAAAGGGCTGGGTACAGCCCCGACGTGGAGCGTCGAGCATCGGGGTCCTTCCACAGCTCTCCTGGGGGGCAACGAGGTGGGGGGTAACGTGTTTCCCCTCCACCCTGTTTCTCGGGAGTGTAACAGGAGTGAAGCGTTGGGCACGTCCTGCCCTGGGCAGCTCCAAACACTCACGGCCATCCCCACAGAGCCCCTGCTCGGGTCCCTCCTGTCCCCGTCCCACCTCTGCCACCCCGGCTGCTGTCACCTCCACAGGTGAATGCACCCTTTCAGCCTGCACGCTAATGGCAGAGGTGACTGCTTAGGATTTCTTTTCGTCTTTCACCTAAAAGAAATATCCCTGCTTTCTCCTGCAGAGCTGCCTCTGGAGAGGGCTCATGAGAGCCTTTCCCTCTGAGATTTTGCCTTGGCGCTTAGTAGCACCCCCGGGTTCGGTGGCGGGAGCCACAGTTTCAGTACAGGGTTGTTTGGAGGAGGCACACCCCCCCACATGCATAAACACAGCACTCGGGTACATTTATAGAAACTCACCAAAAAAAAAAAGAAGCCTCCCTGGGCTTCCCATTCCCAAACCCCTCGAGCAGCCCGAACTCAGGGCTGGGATGGAGGTGAAGCCCTGAAGCAGGAGAGGGCTTTCTCTCACAGGAGCGTCAGCCTTCCCCATGCTGTCGCCTCCCAGGCAGAGCACTGGGGCTGTCCTGGGCTGGATCAGTTCTCCCACCCACCAGGTACAGCATCGCACCCGCCCCGCACTCCTCCCCGCTCCATGAAGCCTCAGGGGGCAGAAGTACGGTAAAAGTGGGCGTAATCTCTAAACGAGTAAGACAGCAAAAGATAATTTATGTGTCTAGCCTCTTTTTCTTCATCATCCAACACGGTGATACAGAGAAGCTAGAAAAACAAAGTCCTTCAAGCACTTTTTAAAAGGAAAAAAAAAAATAACCCCAATTTTCTGGTCAAACTTTCAAAGGCTCAAGGCGTGCAAGCCACTCAAAGCTAATGCTGGTGAACTGTGCAAAAGTGCTGGAGCGGAGAGGTAGGACACAGAGAGCTCCTCAAACACGAACGTCAAATGTCTCCGTCACTCTGGACCCAAAGTGCTGTAAGTGTTCCCTGCTGCAGGACGCGGTTTGCTTCAGCAGCTGCAAATTCACCGCGTCTCTCAAATACCGGGAGTGGGGGCAGCCCCGCTTAACCTGCGGGAACAAAACCAAAGGCTTTAGGCTAGAGAGGGATTGCCTGGGCTCACGCAACCCCAAACTACAATTTGGGCTGGGCACCAATCTCTGGGCTTGTTCTGTGCCTTTTGGGATAAACTCTTCATATCAAAATCACACCAGAGCTTTCTTAACCCTTATTCACAGTGGACACGCTGCAACAACACCGTTGGTGCTATGAAAACAGGGCTGGTGTGAATCACCCATTTCTTTTTCTGCCTTTAAAATCTGATCTGAAACTCTTCGACATTTCGATAATGCAAATCAACAATACGAATATGCATAAGATCCTCAAAAAAAAGGTTGCAGAGGAACAAACCCAGGGGGTTTCATCAGCAGTAGGATGCTGGGTTTTGCACAGTGTTTCATCCAGAAATGGAAAGCATCCACTGCTCCGTGGCAGTCAGCAGCTGCCAGTGCTGAGCAGCACAGGAAAAAGGCTGGAAAGAGGGTGTAGGCATGACATAGCATTTGCAGAAGATCATGCTTAAACTTCCAAGAAAGAAAAACCCTCTTCTGCTGCCAGACCATGATGAAAACTCGGTGCCGTTAAGCCCCCCGTGTGAACCAGTCCATGAGTAGCTGTGGTGGTGCTCAGCAGCAGGCACGGCTCTCCACACCAGGGCTCATTCAGGGACTCCCAGGGACCCTCCCAGCCCTTCCCAGGGCAGTGAGGGCATGTCCCGGTGCTCAAAGCCATGTCTCTGGGTGCTCTTACTCACCGCTCGATGATGCTGTTGTTGAACTGGAGATCACAAGATACTGACCTCATCTGCTCCAGCAGCTCCTGCATCCTGCCGGGGACACAACCAGCCCCTTACCCCGCTGCTGCTCAGCCTCCCGCTCCCCGCGGGAGCAGCTCCTGCGGAAGGGTGGGCTGAGCCGGCAGGGACACCCCACGGGTCACCGAGCGGGGATCGCACCTGGCAGGACCACAGCGTGCACAGCGGGGAAGGGCTTAACGCAGACTGTCCCTGCGGCCACCGAGCCCTCGCCCTGACGCTCGCCCCGTTGCTCAGGCAGAGGATGGGCAGCGGGAGGTCCCGCTCCTCCCTGGGGAGCCGCGCTGTCCGCAAAACCCTCTTCCAAGAGACTCACCGAAAAGCCATCTCCTGGTGTGCCTGGCTTAGATGGACGGGTGAAGGTGCAGGAGGAACCGGGGCCAAACTCTGTTTCTCCATCTGGAGGAATCTGTCCAGAGCCTGCGGAGACGGAGAGATTTGGCAGCCCCCGGCTGGGTGCGGTGGTCTCAGCCCCGGGTGCTGCAGTGCCCGGACCCTCCCTGCAGTGCTGCGAGTGCGGCGTGTCCATCCCGGGACAAAGCACTTGGGGAAATGACACCTACACAGTCACACCCAGCACATCCACCTCTTCACACAAAATACACTAACCAAAGGAGCGGGGCATCTACCAGGTGGCTGTGCTGCAGCTCGTCAGAGAGCCCATGGGGAGAGCTGGAGGTGAAGCATCATCTTTTCTACTATGGCAATTCCTGTTTATTGGGTACAGATTCCCCAGTGCTGGACAGTCAGCGGGACCAGGGGTGCCAGTCACAGCATCCCAGACTGGTGGGGGCGGGAAGGGCCCTCTGGAGCTCCCCCATCCCCCCCCCCGCCAGAGCAGGGGCACCTCCAGCAGTGGCACAGGACGGCGTCCAGGCGGGGTTGGGATGGCTCCAGAGGGGGAGCCCCCCCCCCCTCTCTGGGCAGCCTGTGCCACTGCTCTGCCGCCCTCACAGCAGAGAAGGCCCTCCTCAGGTGGAGATGGAACTGCCTGTGCTCCAGTTTGTGCCCGTTACCCCTTGTCCTGTCACTGGGCACTGCTGAAAAAGACTGTTCCCATCCCCCCGGCACCCTCCCTTGAAGGATTGATCAGCGTTGATGAGATCCCCCTCAGTCTTCTTTTCTCCAGACTGAACAGCCCCACGTCCCTCAGCCTTTCCTCTTAAGAAAGATGCTCCAGTCCCCTCATCATCTCCGTAGCCCTTTGCTGGACCCTCTCCAGCAGTTCCCTGTCCAATGAGTTTTACCCGCTCCTTCCTCTGCTCATTAGGGAAAGCAAGCTCTCCGGCGCGGATCCCCTACAAAGCTGCAGCAAGTTATTTAAAAACACTGTGGTGTTTCCCTGCTCATGGCGGGCATTGGGAGAGCGGAGCAGCAGCGTTATCTCGGAGCAGGGAGAGGCTGTGCGGCAGCATCCCCGGGCACCCACGCTCTGCAGGCAGTCCTGGCACTCCATCGTCTCCACGCTGCAGGCGCTGATGTGATTGCTGAGCCTCTTCAGATTCTTCTTTATCTCACAAACTTTCCTAGAGAGAAAAACAACGACAAAATTTCCAGTCGGTGTTCAGCAGCAGCGTGAATCGTTATATTATTTTTTTGTTGTTTTATTTTCGTATTGCCTTCTGCAAACCTTTCTGGATCTAAGCTAAAATCCTGAAGGAAAGCAAATGAGTCACAACAGCGTTGTAATTACGGCTGCAGCTCTGCTAATAGCCACCATTGGCAAGGTTATCCAAACAATGCTAATAGCAAATTAATTAGGGAAAGCGCCGCTTATGTGAGAGACAGCTCAAACCCATCACTTCTGCCCTCAGTGCTGCACAGGTACGTCCTCTGTCCCCTGCGGTGGACTGAGCATCTACTCAAAAAGGCTCCTTGTTTTTACATTTCTTAGTGCGTGCTCTCCGTTCGCATTCGAAGTGTATGAAAGGCAGAAAGGCAGAAAGACATTCCCCCTCACGCACACCCGGGGGTCTCTCTGCAGAGGTGATTCTTCCCCTCCACTCTGCCCTGGGGAGACCCCCTGCAGTGCTGCTCCAGTGCTGGAGCCCCCAACATAGGAGAGACATGGACCTGGTGGAGCGGGGCCAGAGGAGGGCACGGAGATGCTGGGAGGGCTGGAGCCCCTCTGCTGGGAGGACAGGCTGGGAGAGTTGGGGGGGGTCAGCCTGGAGAGGAGAAGGCGAAAAGGGGGAGACCTCAGAGCCCCTTCCAGTGCCTAAAGGGGCTCCAGGAGAGCTGGGGAGGGACTCTGGATCAGGGAGGGGAGCGATGGGACAAGGGGGAACGGTTTTACACTGGAAGAGGGGAGATTGAGATGAGATAAGAGGAAGAAATTCTCTCCTGTGCGGGTGGTGAGCCCCTGGCGCAGGGTGCCCCGAGAAGCTGTGGCTGCCCCATCCCTGGAGGTGTTCAAGGCCAGGTTGGACGGGGCTTGGAGCAACCTGGGCTGGGGGGAGGTGTCCCTGCCCAGGGCAGGGGGTGGCACTGGGTGGTCTTCAAAGTCCCTTCCAACCCAAACCATTCCATGATTCTACTGACAGCAAAGCCCAGAACAGGCTCTGCCGCGGGGGGTGATGGTGTGGGCAGTGCCCCCCCTCAGCCTCGGGAGTAAATCCTCCTGTGATTTTTGGGGGAACCAACTGCCCCATTCCTGCCAGGGGCCCTGGGGCAGAGGTGCCAGGCATCCAGCAGGCACGCTGTGAGTTGTATAAAAAAAAGGTTTGGTTTGGCTTTAAGAAAAAAAAAAAAAAAAACAAACCAAAAAAAGGAAAGAATATTTAAGGGCAACAGTCCACCTCCAGTCCCTAGAAAAACAGCCACCGCACCACAAACCCTGGCTGCTAGCAGGAAGAAACTCAAAACAGGACAATTAAAACAGAAATAACAATAAATTAAAAATATCCAGGTGTGACTCACAATGCTTTCTCCCTAAGGACAGAAAAACAGATACAAAAATACTCCAGAAAAACATAAAGAAGTTTTTTTCCCTCCCTGTGAGCAAAGGTAAGAGCCCGGCTTTAGTGCAGACGCGGCTCCTGCGCTGCACGGATTTGGTGGGGCCCTACACCCGGAGGGGATTCTCACCCCGAGACAGAATTCCCGCTGAGGCCAAGGGGAGATGTCACTGTCCCGCTATGGGACGCGGCTGGAGGCGACTGTGGGCAACAGCTTCTGTGCCCAAAGTGACACCTGCCCGTGGGTGAGGGTTTGCAGCGTGGAGAGCCCCGGCTGAGGCTGGGAAGGGGAGGAGGCAGAGCAGGGGCAGGGGGCTGCTCCTGGGGCATTCCCGAGCACCTGAGACAAATTCCTAGCCTCAAAATCCACCCCCCTGTAGTAAATCCTGTGCACGGCTACTCCACACCAGAAATACGGACCAGGTCAAAAGGTGGATTTAATTCTAAGGCATTATAGAAAACCATTCTCCTCCCGCCCACGCTGGCAGCCCAGGGGGATGGATGCCGCTCTCTAAAAGCAATCTTGCCATAAAAATCCAATTTCTGCAACATCCTCTTCCCCCAACTGCCTCTCCCTCCCCCCTGCTCGTTGCTGCTGCCATAGGCAGTGGATTGTGCTCAATCACTGCAAGGTAATTTCCTCTTTGCATTATTCCCCAAACACCATTTAACAGAAAATCATTCCTAATAAGTAGATCTCTTTGTCCCAATAGCAAGTTTGCCCTGATAAAATAACCTCTCCCCGTCAGAGAGCAAGGAAACCGGCTGCTTGAAGTCAAGCTGCAACTTTAGAGGGCTTTTTTTAAAAAAAGCCTTCAAACAAGAGGGCAGAACTACACGGCACGGGATAAGAATGGCGTGCACAGCGGGATTTCTAGCGGTCACACGGAGCTGCTTCTTTAAGGTCTTATTATGCCTTTACGAGTCCCTCGGCAGCAGTTACCAACAACATCATCTCCATCTGCATCCCATCTCCATCAATAGCAGAGAGCATTTGGAAGCTCTGGTTGCTGTTGGGTTACTGGAAAGTCCCCTCTCCCATCCCTGCCAGGGTCCAAAAGCCACAGCCCCAAATTCCCGGGAGAGGGCTGAGCAGGGGTTGGTACCTCATCCTGCTGCCGTGCAGGGCCAGGGCCTCCTGGTACCGCTGGACACAGTCATCCTGGAAAATCAAGAGAACCTTCCTGGCCAGATGCCCTAAATTCACCCTAAAAAAAAAAAAAAAAAAAGAAAAAAGAAAAAAAAAGAGAGAGAGAACACTTATTTCCTTAAATCTATGAAAATGAGCATCCCGGTTCACATGGCAGGAGACCTAAAACTGGCTCCCGAATGCAGGGCTGGGTGCTCAGGAATTAATTTTGCATGAGTGCTACAGTGGGGAAAAAAAACCCCACCGGAATTATGGCAAAGAGGAGCGGGAGGTTTCAGGGGCCGGGGGGAGCCAGCAAAGGATGCCCAGCCGGACTGTCATCCCCACCCCCGGGGCACTTCTGAGAAGTCTTTGCCGTGGAGTTCAAGGCAAATATCCAAGGTTGAGTAAAGATCAATAAAGATATAGGAGCCGCCTGTTAAATTTCACCGTCCCTGGTATATACCGAAGTGTGCATTTTATTTCTCGCCTGTGTTAAACTCCCCTGGTTTCAGTGGAAACTAAAAAGAGGATTTTTAAAGGTACAAAAGCCATCAGACACTTTACTCCCACTGAAAGTCAAGCAGATATGAAAGCATGGACGCTTCCTAAATCAGCACCTCAGAGAATAAATGGCCACAAACTGAGTAAGGGGAAGCAATAGCCTGAAACGGGCTTATTCCCCACAGTCCCACGCGGGGATTTGGCCCAACAGCAGCTCCCTCTCCCCACGTCTGCAGAGGTTTTCTCATATCTTTGCCTGAAATAGCTTGTAGCTGGAAAAAGTTTGCTGGGAAAGGTCCCGCATCCGTGAACCATCACAGAAGCCACTGATGGGTGCCCTCTCTCATGGTCAGTGACCCAGGAACGCTGCACGTCCCCGTAGGGTTCAACTGGAAACACCAAACACCCGCCTGGCCGCGGCGTGGGGCAGGTCCTGGAAAGGGCAGAGGGGTGGGACTCACTTATCCAGCTTGTGTATTTGCTCCTCGTTGTAGCCCAGCCCTGGGGACGAAAGACACCCGTCACCTGCCAGAACGCACTTTTTTTGTGTTAATAACTCAATAAACGGGCAATTTCACAGCACCCAGAGATCACTCAAGGGGCTTTTCAGGGCTGCAGCCCCTGGGAATACTCACACGGCACAGAAATCTCTGCTGACCCCAGCAAACTGAAATAATTTGGTTCCCCCCTCACCGCCAGCGCAGGGACATTCCCGCTGCAGCCCCGCACCCTGTGTCCCCGGGGCCGCCGTCCCCCTCACTTACGCGGACACGTCCTGGCCTTCTTGAACTGCTTGTAGATCAGCTGCATCTTCTCCAGGCAGCACTCGATCTGCCGGATGCTGAAACGGGGAAGGAGGCGTGAGGCCCCGCAAGAGGAAGGGCACGAGGTTGGGGTGAAATTAGCACTTTGGGGTGAAATCTGAACGCGCCGTAAGTCGGGGACGCTGCTGCCACCCATGTCTGTACATAGGGACATCACACAGTGTTACCCGTGCGGGCAGAGGGCTGTTAAAAGCCGTTTGCGGCGAGGGACCGTGCGCGGCTTTTTGGGAACACGCAACGACGTCTGCTCAACCCAGCCGAGAGCAGCAAAGCCTCGGCAGGGATTGCGGTAAAGTTGGCGCCACAAACCTTTTGTCTTCATGCACTTGTTGCCTGTGCTTCACCAGTTCGGACAAGATGCCGTCCAGCGCCCCTTGCAAGTCAAAGATGTTGTGGGAGCACTGAGAGAGCTCCTCGGCGACCTGCGGATGGGGAGGAGCCGTTGGGGCTGGCGGCTCCGAGGGCTGCCTGTGCCTGCGGATGCTCCCCGGCCCCGCACGGAGCCGCCGCGGGGGCTCACCCTCTGCAGCCTGGTCTTCACCACGGCCACGTCCTTCACCCCGCTGCCTGTGGGAACAGCCTCGTACCTGAGGAAAGGCAGAAAATGAATATTCCTTAAGCAGAACATAAGCCAGAGGCAGCCGTCACCTGGGCAAAGAAAATCCATCCCACGGCAGAGGCAGTGTCAGCATCCCTGGGGGAACTGGGCGGTGGTTTCGTCGGGCGATAACTAGCATTCAGGGTACCAGATCTGAGCCCCAAGATGCAAAGTGCTGGTGCGGCAAAAAACTCGCCCCATTGTGTCCAGTTTGTTCCAAGATCGTTAGCTTCATATCCACTGGCTTCACGCCAGATCAGATGTTGTCTGCCTCCCTGCAGCTGGCACGAGAGTAACGCCGAGCGGTGCACGCTGGCAAAGTCAGCAGAAATACTGATGCAGACCGTGTTGGAAGGGATGGATAAGCCAGCAGCATCCAGCTGCAGCATTAGCGCTCTTGGCACTACAGCCCCGTGCTAATCCGGCTGAAGTCAATGGGAACCATGTGTCCCTATCTTTTTAGATGAAATGGAAATTAAGAGACTTGCTAAAATGAAAAGAATAAAAGAAGAGCAACCCAGCAGCAAAGAATTTTCCACTACAACAACAAAAGAGAAAATAACTCCCGGTTACTTTAGATAAAACGGGTTCAGCTTTCCCTGGGGCAGTGCGGGTGGGAATGGGCGCATCGCTTACGGGGAGGACTGCCCAGGGCTTCTCCATAATTCAGCCTCCGGTGAGCACTCCATTAGTGGAGCCTCTTCAACAGAGACAAAAGCCATCTCGTGACGGAGGCTGTGGCGGGGGGGACGCTGGCTCAGTGGGCACGCAGCGCGATGGGCTGCCGGCCGCCTTCCCCGGCACTGCCCGGTGCTCCCGCGCTCGGCGTGCCGAGGCTGTTTGCAGGGAGCAGGGTCAGCGATGCCGGCCAGACCCCGGAGGGGACCTGGCAGCTGATGCCATCCTGGCTGTTATTTTAACTCTGCTGGCAGCAACAGCTCTTTTTCCCTTTCCCACAAGCTGGCAGCAGCAGCCCTGCCTTCTCCTCACGCTTACTCTGTGGCTCACGGGCTGCAACAGTCTGAAAACCCCTGAGCAGGAGCCAGGGAGCAAGAACTAATTCTGGACTGCAGCGAAACCAGGGACTGATGATTAAAAACTGAAGCAAAGAGGAAGAAACAGCCGGGGCACATTTCCCGCAGCCTCCACGTACAGTGAAAAAGCTTCTCACCTTCCAGCTACCAGCTTATTCCTGGAATTTTATTTATTTCTGATTATTCAGGCACCGTTGAGAGTCCTATATCTTATCTGCAGCCACCTCAGGGCAGCGCCGGTGCCCGCCCAGCCCAGCGCCCGCATCCCCGCGGCTGCAAAGCCGCCCCGGCACAGCCACACTTACAGCACGCGGGTCTTCACCTCAGTGAGCTGCAGGCAGGCGAGCACCGAGAGAGCCCCTCTCCTCTGCTCCAAAATCCTCGAGCACTCCGTTTTCAGGTTCCCACTGCCAAGAGAGAAAACAGCCCATCAAACGCACGGTCCCCGGTGGCCCGACCTCCATCCCGGGGACAGCCACGCATGGTGGGTGGGTAGGATGGAGCTGGTGGCTCCTCTCTGGCTGCTCGTGGGAAAATGGGGGGCTGGATGCACCTAAAATTGGGTGCTGCTGGGGGGCAGGGGGGCTGTCACCCCCTGGGCACTGTCCTGCCACTGCACAAGAGGTTCCTGCCCCGAAGGGAACGGGGAGGACGGTGAAAAGGCACAGTGATAATATTAACAGTAATAATATTGATGCTGTTTTCCTCAGCACCTCCTAAATTGAAAAAAGTGACTCCAAAGTAAGGAGTGGGGGCAGGAGCGTCCTCACAACACTAAGCGGTATTTTCCAATAGGTCCCACCTCCTCGCAGCCTGGCACACATGTCCCCCGTAGTGTCCCCTGTATGGGGGGACACGCTGGCCGTCGTGCTGTGCTCCCTCCCTACCCTGCGAGGGTACGTGGTGGCCCTGCACTCTCTGGAGGTGGCTGGAAACCCACGATGGGTTTAACTCCGAACACACAAAGCTCTCGGTGCAGGGAAGGGACGGGTCACCCCCACTGCTGCCCGCGACCGCCGTGGCTCCGGCACTCACATCACCCAGTGGAGACCTCTCGCCAGCAGCTCCCGGCAGCACCGCAGGGCTTGGGCGATGCGCAGCGTCTGGTGCACGGCGCCCACCGCACTCTGCGAAGGAAAAAGCACTGCCAGCGGCTGCGCTTCGCCGGCCGGGGCTCCCCCGGGCTGCGCTGGTACCCCCACCTACCTTGGCTGCGCTGCAGTCGGCCACCACGTCCACCTTGGGGACAAACTTTGGAAACTCAAGTGCCGCTGGAAAGACAAGACAGCGGTCACGGGGCGTTGGGGAGTCAGCTGCGGACCCACAGGGACATCTCACACCCGCCGAAGCGAACCCCGCAGCCGCTCAGAATTTCAGGCACCGGAGCAGCGGCGACGCTGGAGGCTTCGTGCAGCTCTCCAGGATATTTTGGAAACGTGGTTGAAGGCACAAACTGCCTACAAAGCCCAGCGTGGCCGGCAGCCGCGGAGCAGCAGCACACGGCAGGGGAAAACTGCCCTGAAACCTCCTAATCCATCACCCCTCCACCTCTTGCTGTGCATTGGAGTCTATCAGGATGATAATTGAAGAAAATCTCTGCAGTGGCACCCACCCTGCATGCCGCGATGTGTCTCCAAGCCAGCGGTACTCACGGTCTCTATATCTGACTCCCACCACGTCTTCTGGTTGCTCAGCGGAGCTCAGCAAGGTCAGAGGGTTGTGCTCTGTGGTTGTGCAGAAGTTATGAGCTTGTAGATTAGGATCCAATTCATACAGATGACCTTCGAAAAAATATTCTTGATGGTGAGGGACTATGTTTGTTTGTTTGAAGACGGCATCTAAGAACTTGGTGGTACTGAAATGAAAAAGAAACGAAAAGATGGGGAATAAGCAAGGCGGCGAGCGCGCAGATTTCCATCGCTTTAACAGCCTGCCACTTTCTTCTCACAGCAAAACATCTCAGAGGCTCAGGGGGGTCCCTCGGACAACCTCCGTGGGGGTCTCCATGGGCCACACCAGGAGCCAACAGCTCCCGGTCAGTGCACTCCCCAGCAAAGTCTGGTTTGAACCTGGTTTGTTTTAACCTGGTTTAACTGGGGTGCAAAGGGATCAGGCGCTCCCCCCAGGTTCACTGACTGAAACGAGGGGCTGAGGATCCTGAGCTCAATTCCCAGATTCGCTTTTAACGCGGCCTTGGCATCCTTACGTGTTGTAGGAGTGGATGTAGATGCGATGCGAGGAAGCCTGCTGCAGGGAGAAGACATCAACCACAATCCTGTGCAAAATGTCGTTGGTTTCTGCAAAAAACTGGTCGAATCCCCAGCATTTCTCCTGATCCGCCTCCAGGATGTTAGCCAAAATGGGTATCAGCTGGTCCTTCAGCCCCCTGCAGCAGCAGCAGAAGAGGTGTTTGCACAGACTGGCGTAACCCTGAGCCGTGCGGGGCCGGGCAGAGGTGCAGCCCCCCTCCTGCGGCTGAGCCCCCGCACCGTCTCGCCGTGCTGCCTCGCACCCCCTTTTCCTGGCTGTAAAGCAGCGACCTGGTGCGAGAGCTGTGACATGTGCAGATGTAAAGCTCATCCGCCCCGTTAAAACTTCCCGTGCCCTCTGAGGCGGGATGCCCTCTCCAGCCACGGCGCCCGGAGGCGAGGCGGGAGCTGAGCCCGGCGAGGGACACTCACACCGAGAGGCGGCAGGTGACGGGCAGCTCGTAGCTCCACTCGATGGTCCCATTCTCCTGCCTCTGGACCCCCGCGATGGCGCCGGGAGGCTTCTCAGTGGTAATTTTATACCTGTTGAAAGGAAATTGCTTGCAGCTGAAACGAGCCCGGTGATCGCTGTTTGGGCACTGCGTCCCTCGGGTGCAGCGAGGAGGGAGAGGGCCGAGCACGGACGGGCTGGGAAAGACACGACTCACAGAAAGAAAAACATGCGCAGGGGGAAAACGCTTCAAAAAACAGTCAAAAAGTTTCTAGCAGATGTTAACCCTGCCTCCTCTTCCAGCTGCTTGGCCACTAAGTCACAAGGATGCCTTTTGAGGGCAAATGTGGTAAATGGGGCACAGATCCTTCCCCACGCTGCACGTGCGCACTCTCCATACTGGTGAGAGTATGGAATCAGCCACGGGCTAACGTTTCGGGGCTCTCTAGGTGATACGGGATTAACTGAGCAGTAGACTACAGCTGATAGTCCCAGGGTGCTGCTGGCATGCCCCAGGCCACAGCCAGGGTGTCCTGCAGCCTCCAGGGCCACCAGCCCTGGTCCCACCTCCCCACACAGCAGCACCCAGTCCTGCCAGCCGGACGCGGTACCTACATGGTCTCCTTGTTCCTGCGAGGTCCCCCAAAGGGGACAAGGGGGAGGCTGCCGGTGGCAGCGTGGTAGAAGGTGACGCCGATGCTCCAGAGGTCGACGGTGACGCCGTACGCCTTCTGCTGCGGTTTGCGCAGGACCGCTCGCTCGTACATGTCGGGGTGCTGCAGGGACGAAGCAGAGAGCAGCACTGCCAACGCGCCCCGCGGGTCTGCAGCGGGCATCAAGCCTTGGGCGCTGGGATTGGGAACTGACTGCTCGCTTTGGCCTCTTCTGCTGCTGGATCCTCCAAACAAAACATCACCTGTAACTCTCCAACAAAAATGCTGAGCCCCCCCTCTTTGAAAAATGTGGCCCCTTTGAGATTGGACTCTCCAAGACTCTGCTGCTCTCTACAAGTTGCCCAGCCGTTGGATGAAGGGATGATGGGGACCGGCCTCCCCCAGGACTCCCAGTGGCCACCAGACCGGCAACATGCTGTACTCACGAGATATTCCTCCGTCCCGTAGACAGACACAAACTTTTCATCATCATCCAGCTCTCGGGCGGCCCCAAAATCCGTCAGCTTATAGATGCTCTGCCCATCTTCCCCCATCAGCCGCATGATGTTCCCGGGTTTGATGTCTCTGTGGACAACGCCGTTCTCGCGGAGGTGGTTCATCCCTGCCACTGGGCACAAGGCGGGAGGGCAGTTTGCTCCAGAGGGTTTTGTTTAAACATAGGAACGTGAGAAGGGCCGGAGAGGGGAGAAGCCCCAGGGCGGGTTGCACTTAAATGGGGACCAACGTGACTCTGGGGGAATGGCGAGGGTGAGCGAGCACACGGCGGGGCACTGCCCTCATCCTCCCCCACCGCGGGGCCCCACAGCTGCTTCCCGGAGCAGCTCTGCAAGGAGAAACCCTTCCCCCGGACGCAGAGCTCACAATCCCACCCCGTTTGGGGGTGCGATTTCTCACCGCTCAGCCCAGCCCTCACGTCCGTAGCCCAGGGCTGGTGCCCGCAGGGTCCCACTGGCACCGCGAGGTCCCCAGCCCGCAGCTTCTCTGCCCTGGGCTGCCCTCGTGGTGGCCCACAGCTGCCCATCGCGGGCTGGGGGCAGAGGGACTTGGGGGTTGGACTAGATGATCTCCAGAGGTCCCTTCCAACCTTGACCGTTCTGTGATTCTGTGGACCCCCGCACTCACCCACGCACTGCAGCACGATGAGGAACTCGGACTCAGCCAAACCGAAGGCGTTCGCGGGGTCTTCCAGCACATTCAGCAAGCTGCCGCTCGAGCAGTACTCCATCACCAGCACCTTCTGCTTGCTGCTGCCCTGCGGCGGGGAGCAGCCGTGAGGGCTCGGCCAGCCCCGTGTCCCCACCGGTGGCCTGTGTCCCGTCCCCCCATCCCCCCGGCAGGACCAGGTCCCCTCCCTTAGTCGGTGGGTCCCTGGGTTTCTCCTGCTCAGACAAACCAGCGCTGGAGAATGTCCCCGCTGTGCCGCACGCCTGGCCAGGGGACATCAGCGGGTCACATCCAAGCTCCAGCCCAGTGGCCCAGTGTCACCAGTGCCCCCGGGGCTGAGGCTTGGAGTGGAGCCGGAGGGCGGTGGGAGGAGAAGGCAGCCTGGGACCACCGCTCCCCTCCTGCAGCTCAGACCAGTTTCCCCATGGTACTGGCCCAGTCGGCACAGCGGGATTCTGAGCTGAGGTCCCGCTTACCATCTCCTCCACGGCAAATAATTTGACAATGTTTTTATGGTTCAGCTTCCTCAGCATCTCAAACTCTCTCATCTGGACCTCCTGGGGCCGGAGGTAGCTGGCATTATTAAAGACCTTCACAGCAACCAGCTCCCCTGATTTCTGGGAAAAGAGGAAAAAGAGAAAAAGGAAATGGGAGGTGACGCCATCCACATCCTAAGCAGCTCCATCAGCTCCGTCACTGCTCCCACATCCCGCTCGGGATGCAAACTATGCTGACAGGATGCCATGTTTTCTCGACGGACATCCCACGGCCTTCATCTTCTCCACGGCAAACACCAACCGCTCTAATTCACCTCCCTTTGCTTCCTGTCCCTGCGGCCCACGTGCTACATGGCAGCGCGTTTATTCAGCTTCATCGAAAGTTTGTAGCTGGAGCCGAGGGCAGCAGCCCCCCCCGCTCTCTGCGGGACGGGGCCGTTCCCAAACCATTGCCGCAGCCGCCCCTCCTGCCCTGCGCCCCGCGGAGACACTTCGCTCAACCCACTTCAAAGGCCGGCGAGGCGGGAGTCTGCTCCAGCCCTGGCAAGTGTTTGCATGAAATATGCAAATCACCCAGGACGGGGTTTTCAAAACCTCTGAGCATTCCCCAAAAAACAGCTTCTTCCC
>NW_009649114.1:954989-991795 GCF_000708025.1 Charadrius vociferus
GCAGGCTGGCTCCCCGCGGCCCACGCACAGTCCCGGTGCCTGCGGTGCATGGGGAAAATACGCAATTTTTGCACTGCAAAAAAAACCCCAAACCCCAATACCGCACTGTAAATAAGCGACTTGCAGTGCTCAGCCCCGGCTGCCCCCAGCACGGGACACAGCCTCGCACGTCGGGATGCGTTTCCTGCCCTGTCCACCCCCACAGAGCCACCGGCCGCTCCGGATGGGTGCTCACAAGCCGTGCCACAGCCGGGGCACTTCAGCTCAACCCATCCATGTCCCAGAGCTGCTTTGCAGGAGTTACAGGTCCCAGAGGCTTCCCACGTCCAGCTGCAAGGATGGAGGACAGCAGCTCTGCGTCCCCAGGGACAGCCCTTGAGCCCGGCCCAGGTAAAACTGCTCAGAATAAAGTGCAGAAAAGGCAGGAGGAAGCGGTGCAAACAGAGCAAACCCATCCCCCACGCGCGTGAAGCAACAGATCCGGCGCTCGCCAACGCTTCCAGAAGGTTTCAGAGCTGAGCAAAGGGCAGAGGGGAGATTCCGGGGCGTTCCCCGGCTCGTGCCACGGCTGCTCCCGAGCTGGCATTGCTCTCACCGGGAGCCACACAGGGATTCAGATCAACCAGGTCAACCAAGGACTCCTCATCTCAGCGAGAAAAGTGATGGTGGCTGTGTCAGGGCTGAGCACCACTGTTCCCCAGGTGAATACGGACACTGCCCTACGTGGGCAGCACCCCACAACGCTCACAGCGTGGCCGTGGCACAGCCCCACCAGGAACTGAAGCCCGAGCTACAGCAGTGCCTCCATGGGATGTCCCCAGAGGGGGACCAGAACCAGCCCCAAACCCTCAGCACCCAGCCCTGCCACGGGGGGAAGCAGCAGGGAGAGCAGGCAGGGGGTCACAGCATGGGCCTAGAGCTGGCAGATGGGATGGAGGGTGGGATGCGGGATGCAGGGTGAGATGCGGGATGCAGGGTGAGATGCGGGATGCAGGGTGGGATGCCGGGATGCAGGGTGAGATGCGGGATGCAGGGTGGGATGCGGGATGCAGGGCGAGAATGCGGGATGCAGGGTGAGATGCGGGATGCAGGGTGGGATGCCGGGATGCAGGGTGAGATGCGGGATGCAGGGTGGGATGCCGGGATGCAGGGTGAGATGCGGGATGCAGGGTGGGATGCGGGATGCAGGGTGGGATGCGGGGTGGGATGCGGGATGCAGGGTGGGATGCAGGGTGGGATATGGGACACAGGGAGGGATGCAGGGCACTCAAGGCACACCCCGCTGCCTGCACAGGGCTTTCTGCCCGCTTGCAGGCTCAGAGGCGCCCCCGCCTCACCTTGCCCAGCCGCAGCACCAGCAGCCACCGTCTCACTGGTGGGATAATTTGGACTGGTGTGGACCTATGTCTGAAGGCCCTGTCCTCACAAAATGAAGCCTGCAAAGGTATGTGAGTAACATCAGTGTGTGGCGCCTTCAAAAATCCATACGACACTTCACCAGTCTGCACACAAACTCTGCGCCTAACTAGTTTGCTAATTACTGCTGAGCTTCGTTTCCCATCCATGTGCGAGTCTGGTTGAGAAACCCACCGGAGAGCTGGGGAGCCGTGGGGCACGGGCTGGTCCTCGCCCTGAGCTTATCGAAGGGGCGGCCCAGGCTGGAGCCGGGCAGTGCAGCTCACGACAGTCTGCAGCTGCGGAAGTGCAGTGACGTGAGTCTAACCAAGCGAAACTTTAAATCACTTTGATTAAACTAATTTTGCTGCAGCTCAGCTAACAGGAAGAGCAAGGGATGGCGTGACTTTTTGTAGTCGTTTCCAGCCTTATTTTCTATGCATGTGGTAACCGTGTCCTTCAGCCTGTGCTTGGCCCCCTCCAAACGGGAGCATCAATCCCTCCGCACAGCCCTGGCCGGGCTCACGTGCTGTGGGTGCGGATGCAGCGTGGGTCCGTGCTGGTGGGGCTGCTGTGCATTATTCCCCACTCACCAGACAAAAAGATTGTTGATTTGAGCCGGAGATGCTCAAGAAGCCTTTCCCCGTGCAGAAAAAAATTGCAGCTCATTTCTCACCTCAGGCCACCACCGCAATTGTAGATAAGAGCAGTTAACACAAGGAAGAGGGACAAATAAAACCTCGGAGGGAAATTCCAGCCCATTTCCTTCTGGAGCCGCCGCGGGCGCAATGGTGCATGGAGCCCCACGTGTTCACCCCACGCACCCGCCGGGCTCCGCAAACCCACTCCTGCGCAGGACCCCCGGGAGCACCGGGAGCCCGTCCAGGGGCGGCGGGAGAGGAAAGGGGCCCCTCATGCCGTTCAGCTCTCTACTGCAAAAAGAAACTGAAACAAAGCTTTTTAGAGGCAGAAACCCCAGATTCAGGCGTTTTATGAGACTTTGGACCCGTACAAAGGTGACCAGAGGCAGTTCCATCTCCACCTGAGGAGGGCCTTCTCTGCTGTGAGGGCGGCAGAGCAGTGGCACAGGCTGCCCAGAGAGGTGGGGGAGTCTCCCCCTCTGGAGCCATCCCAAACCCGCCTGGACGCCGTCCTGTGCCACTGCTGGAGGTGCCCCTGCTCTGGTGGGGGGTGGGATGGGGGAGCTCCAGAGGGCCCTTCCAGCCCCCACCAGTCTGGGATGCTGTGAGGTTGCTTCAGCTTTCAGCGATGGGTGAGCAGATCTGGGCTGGTGAGGGGTAAAGACAGGAAGGAAATAATTAAAATATTTTGTAACACTCAGAAGAGATTACTTTCAGGTTGTAATGCAAATATTTTCACAGAGTTCTCCATAAGCGTACTGAAAGGGAAAACAACACATCTTGATGCCAGGACAGTGCCAAACTCTTGGAGCCCAGGGACTCCAGGGCATCCCAGTTACCCCAGCACTTCTCCCTGATGGCTGCAGTCCGGTCCAGTCTCGGGGGGAGATCCCAGTCCAACACCAGGAACTCACCCGCTGGGATTTGCCCTCTAATAGACCCTGGATTTTTTCAGACTATCTTACCCCTTTCTTTGCTATCCTTTTAAATTTTACGGTTTATTTCATAGAATTATAGAAACATCGAGGTTGGAAGGGATCTTTAAGATCACTGAGTCCAACCATCAACCTGACAGTGCCAAACCCACCCCTAAACCGCGTCCCTCGGCACTGCGTCTCCCCAATCTGTTTAATACCTCCAGTGATGCCATCTCCACCCTTTTTCTTTCCTTATTTGCCCCAACAGCAGGTTTTACCCTCCCCGTCTCCCAGCTGCCACTCAAACCCCGTCTGACCAACTGGGACTGTTCCCACCCGCGGTGAGGAACGGGCAAACCCCGTCAGCACGGGACGGGCAGCGAGAGGCGGCGCTGCCATGTGCCCGCGGGGGACGAAACCCCGCGGGTGCTGTGGGTGCCCGTCTCGCACCCGCTGGGAGAGCCAAACCTCGGCCTTGGCACCCGGGTTGTGACAAAAAGGATTGTTCCAGCTGGTGGCAGCAAAGCCTAAAAAATAAAGGCCAAGCAGAGCTCTCCGCCTGCAGCGGGCATCCGGTCCTGGGGGGGGGGGGGACGGAAAGGGGGGCACAGCCAGGGACAGCCCAGGGCCCCCGCGCTGTCCCCACACTGCCCTTGTGACAAACCCGCTCCTGGGCACGGGCTGAGTGTGGGACACGTCCATGAGAGATGGCAGAAGGTCGTGCTGTCCTGCTGCCCCCAGAGAGCGGCCCTGGCTGGGGACAGCGGCTGTGTGCTGGGGTACACACCGGTTTGCACCCCCGGCACACACCAATTTGCACCCCCGGTTGCACACCCGCCTCGGCCGCTGCCCGCAGCCCCGTTCGTCCCGGCAGAGCACAGCGAGACCTGACCCAGGTATGGCCTCGCCGCGGGTCCCATCGCTTCCCCACCAGCTCCCGCGGTCCTGCCCGGAGCATCACCGCTCCCTCCCAAGTGACCGAATCCCCCCATCACTCACCACCGCGTTTCTTTATCTGTGAAACGCAAAGAGGTTTGTGCGGGGAGGGTCAGACCTATGCGCACTTTGGAAGAAACGATGCGACCAGAAGGGTTTAAGGGATTACTATGTCCTCCTCTGCGCTGCCGGGCGGCAGCAACGAATGGAAAATCAAAAATCATGTTATTTGCGTCACCCCACTCCCTTTCTGACTCCTATTTCGTGCTTTAAAAAAAGAAACAACCACCAACGTGCCAGAAGCCACCTGCGTCCCCCAGAAATCGATGGAGACTAATTGAAGATTCATCGAGACGGAAGGGAAGCCGGGCTCGCCCCAGCCCGCGGTTGACGGAGGACGGCTCCCGCCTCGCCTGCCCTCTCTGGCCCGTCCCGGAGGAGGCAGAGCCCCGGGAGCAGCGTGGGGCCGTCCTCGGGCCACCCAGGGCTGCACGAGCCACGGGCCGGTGTCGGGCTCTGCGCTGCCGTTGGGGTGTAACGCAGATGCCGGGCAGGAGCCTCCCACCCCACGCGGCCGGAGTTGGCCGAACCGCGGCCATCCGGAGCAGGCACCGGGCACCGCGCTGGCAAAGGCACGTCTGCGAAGGCAGATGGCCAAAGCACCGCAACGGCCTCAAACCGCAGTCCCCAGATATAAACAAAATTAAAAATTTACTTTGTGTAGTAGAGGCACAGGTCTGTCCCGCCTTGCTGCAAGGTAGACCTGCAGCTCTGCAGAAAACTGGGTTTTTTTCAGCAAAACACACCTCTGCAGCAGAGACTCGAGACACAAGAGGCAGATACCACCGAGCAGTCACTGCGCTGCCCACGGCGGGTGCCCGGCGTGCTTTGGGGCATTTAGGCTGCTGTGGTTTGGGCTGCTAAACTGGTGAGCAAAAGCATCCCGGCTTTCCAGCTCTTGAACCCCTCCAGCAGCTGCTCTGGCAGGGGACGGGGGCCACAGCCAGCAGGAGGACCACCGAGCAGTCACTGCGCTGCCCACGGCGGGTGCCCGGCGTGCTTTGGGGCATTTAGGCTGCTGTGGTTTGGGCTGCTAAACTGGTGAGCAAAAGCATCCCGGCTTTCCAGCTCTTGAACCCCTCCAGCAGCTGCTCTGGCAGGGGACGGGGGCCACAGCCAGCACGGGGGGAGCGGCTGCCCGAGCCCCCTCCTCGCCCCGGTCCCCGGGGAGCACAGGGATGCTCTGTCCCCGCAGGAGCTCACCCCAGGGACGGTGGGGTCGGTTGTTCCCAGCCGACTTCCAGCATAGCACAAAACGGCTCGGTTAAACATCAAACCTCACCGCAAATAATCAATGCCCGGAAACCTAAACAAAGAGAATCCAAAATGGCAAAACCCTGACACCGTTTCCTCGCCGTGCTCTGGAAAAGGCACGCTGAAAACGTGAGATGGGGGAAAGGCAGTAATAACGCTCCAATTCATAATCTCAATCTTAAATCCTCTTTCCCAGAGGCAGCGGGAGGCCCAGCCTCTCCAGGAAAGCGATGAAGATTAAGCATTTTAAAACCAGGCCATTGCAAGGGAAGTTTATGCTCTGCTGAATCCCGTTATCACCGGTAGGTGTGTGCAAGCCGAGGGCGGGGAAACGCGGGGCTCTGCCTGCGGCTGGAGCTCTGCAAGGCACCACAGTCACGGCACTTATTCTTCAGATCCCCCTTACGGCCGTGCTCCTTCCCCGCTGCCACGAAACCCCAGTGCCTACGGATGACGCTCTGTATTTCCGCATCCTGCAGATTCTTTCTCAGATACTTACCAGCGCCCGTCGCTAGTCCAAAGAAAATCCCCCTGAGGATTCCCCAAAAGTCCCCAGGCGGAGGAGGGCACCCGCAGGGGATGCTCATCCTCTCCCGCGCCCGCAGACCCACACGCTCGCTCGCGCAGACGCACTCGCTCCGTACATCATCTACCGGTGTCCATCGGGCAGCACTTCCACCAGACCCAAAACATTTATTTCTCCAAAACTATTGCTAATGACAATGGATACATTTTGTCGCCCCAGCAGGGATTTAACATTTCCAACACGTATACTCCTAATACTGTACAATACTGTACCAAAAGGAAAAAAAAAAGGATGTACCTCCATATTGTACAGAGTTATATATACAAAGTACAATTTTACACAGTTTAATATATACACCATATATATATTGGTGTAGAAGACATGAAACAATGGAAACTGTTTTAGCAAGAACATTCCATCCCACCATTAAACAACTGCTGTTAATAAAAACCCAACCCCCAACGCGCCATAGGAGCCCGCTATCGCAGGACTGAGGTTTCGCAGGACCGACAGAGAAAACAAAGATTTCTAAACTTTGCGGCCGAACTTTCCTACGTTACAGCAGAACCACGACATCACTGCCATCCTTTAAGAAATGCGTCAGAGATGGTTTTCAGTAATTGCCCTATTTCGGCTACATAGAGCTGGTCTTTTGAAGAACCTGCTGCTCCCAAGTATTGCTCCAGCAGTTTGGCACACGCACCAGTTCAAACCCATTGGACGTCGGTTACTCAAATAACAGGACTCTGCCTGGAGAGCACGGCTGGTGAGGTCCGCTTCAGAAGTAAGGTTACTACAGTGCCTTTAACAGGAAGGGTCCATCTATTATTTCCATTGCAAACTGCTCAGTGTTTACCCTGTATGAAGGTTGGTGTATCAAGTATCGGCACAGCAGGGAGCTGCCCTCCCCGGCGCCTTCACCTCTTTTTGGCCCATTGTTGAAAAACAACACTCTCTCGTCTCAAACTACGTTATAGGAAGCACAAAATATAACAGAAAAAAAACAAAAACAAAACCAAACCACATTACATTACATTACATTTTCCAGGCCTTGAATTGCTCTTTTGGCATCGCTAGATCCACCAAAATAAAGACTCCCAGAACTAAGGCTGGAAAATAATTCACCTGCCTTCTGGCGGGGAGGTGGGGGAGGCAGAGCGATGAAACTGCCCGTCCCCGCCGGAGCCCGGGCGGGCACAAGGCAGTGGGTCAAGTATTTTTTGTTTTTTCAAGTACCAGGTTGTCGGACACACACAGAGAGAGAAGCAAAAAGCTGATGCAGAGAGAGGATTATCTTCGAAAGTGATACGGAAGCTCAAACCCCAAAGTTCAGTCCAGAGCACCAGTAAGTGCTCGGCCTTTTCCCAGAGGCGGAGACTCGGAGCATCCTGCAGGGAACCACCTTCGCCCGGGAGAGACCATCACATCCTCCCACAAAAGCCTCTAGTGCTACCGGGCCACTAAAGAAACAGCTTTGGGTCTATAATGGCATTTATGGGATGCTAGCCCAGGCCAGAAAAAGGCTCGCTATTTTTGTGAAAATTAAAAAAATCTCAACATAAATCAATCCCCAGCTCGTTAAACTCATTTTCTGTTCTGGACAGGCGCACTAGTGATGGGAGTGCCCAAATGCTTCTGTTCTCCTTTCTGTTTGTTGGGCTTTTTTTCAAGCCATTTTCCTACCTTGGGGTTCCTATATTTATACTTTGCAGCACATCCCTCGACAGTCAGGGCTCGATCCTGCCCAGCACGGGTACCCCCGGCGCAGCCCCCGACACCAGCACCGCCCCGCTGCAACCCAGAGGGGCAACGGGCAGAGGCTGCAGCGGTGCCTCCCCCCGGCCCGTGCTGGAGAGGGGCACAGCGCCACGTCTTACCCACTTGCATCAGACAAATTGTCTCCATGGATATTTTTCCATCATTACCGCTGCCCTACTGGCAATAATCTCCGTTACGAGTTCCCTCAGTCCGTGTTTCCGCAGGCGACAGAGCGTTCCCGTCCACCGGGTTCGCGCATGTAAAGGATCTGAAGCGCCAACTGGAGACATTTATTTCTACCGAAGAACATCTCTCAAATGCTTAACAAATCCCCGAACCTATACAAGCGTTCAACCGAATTTGAGGTTTGGAGACACAGAAGAAGAGAAATAAGGCAGCAAACTCCATCTGCAACGACCTCTTTTGTCTTACTATCGCCAGAGCTCTCCCACGCTTCGCGCGGCTGCGCGCCCCCGACCACGTGCAGGGTGGGCAACTGGAACAGCTGGAATTTCTTGCCGAACTCTGAAGTGTTTTGATTCAGTAAATAAATTTATGAGAACTCGGTTACCTTAACCTACTTTTGTGCAAGAACAATCTTGCCTTAAAAAAAAAAAAAATTCAACAAAAAAAAAATTCAACAAAAACTCCCAAAACCCAACATATGAGGTATTCATCACAGGAAACCCAAAGACTCTTTGAACAGGTATCAAAATACATACATATACAACAATTATTATTTTTTTCTGCTGTCACAGTGCACTCTAATTATTTAATCTTTTTCATTTCAACAAAATATCCAGTACAGATAAAGTGAGAGAGTTTGATCATGTCCCACAGCTTTGACATGAAGAACAAATTTACAATTTATAAACTGCGAGCCTTTGGATTACCTTAGAGAGGCAGAAATTTAGCAATCGTTAAAGCACACTGCTCAGTTCCCAACTAGGGAAATACAACATAAAAGGTTAGAGCTTCAGAAATTGTTAAGATTGATCACCTAAAATTGTATTTTATTTTAAAAGTTTTGCTTTGGATTATTTCAATCCAACATCTGATGAACAAGAATCCTTTGTTCATACAAAGCACTATCAAACAGACATACGTTATTCCAGTTATCAAACACTTCTTGTCTTTATATTTGACACAAACATTACATAAAAGTCATGAAAGAGAATTTCCATGGAAGAGCTAATATTTCTTCAGAGTATGAAGATATGAAGTGACACTGATACCTCCCCAAGCAAACCACTGCGTCGCACTCGTCCACTCTACGTCGGGCTCTCCTACACAACGCCCACTGCTTTTGCAGGGAGCGGTGCCCAAATTTCCAGTTGCTCCTTCCCACCTCTCCTGCAACGACCGGTCAGAAAACCCTCGTGGCAAACATTCTCTCAGCCTTGTGTGTTCCGAGTGAAGCGGACAAGCTAAAAGTTTCCTTTTTTTTTTTGTTTTTGCTTTTTTATTCTCCCGTGTGTGTGTGTGCGTGCGAGTTCTCTGCTGGCTGGCCAGACCCAGAGCACGTGGAAGAGGAAGGACGACCTTCAGCCTGCCATATTGCTTGCTGTAAGTGTAAGTGTCAATCACAGTGCACACCAAAATTCCAGTTTTGTTGCTCGATATACAGGCTATCCTGTTAAGCATATTCCCCTTGACAGTAGGATTGTCCCAGAGCTGTGGATGCCAGAGATAAGCACAGTAATTCGTATACAGACAGTTGCTGTTACAGTAACCTGAAGTCTTTTTTCTCTCTTTTAATTTCCATTCATACTTCAGTCCTCGAAGACAGAAAAGAGCATCTCCTCCAAATGTGCTGTGCGTGGCTGGACACTTATTCTTAGAAACATGAATGCTAGGCATAAAAATATAAAGAAAATAAGGCATTACAAATGAGTCGAAGAAAACGTACAGAGATCCTGCTCTTGACACAGATTAACTTTGGTCGTTCGTGACCAAAAGGAAAACAAAACCAAAAATTCCCTACTTAAAGTAAATGCCAGAAAGTTCTGCCTGAGCAAAAAATTACAAGTTTAATTCTATTTTTCCCCAAAAGAACAAGTGATTCCTTGGTGGTAGAAGTCCATCAGAACCTGAGAGCAAAGGTCGCTGGTCGCACTGTTGGGGATCTTCCCCTGCGAGAGGAACAGGGTAAGGTCCGGTGACAGTCACACACGTACCGCGGTGCTTCCCGAGGGGAACTGCTGCTACAGATCAGCTAGGGAAAAACGAACAGGAGCGTTCTCACCGAAATCCTTCCGGTGTTCCTCAGTTTTCATGTGTTCTTAATTTAGGGCACAGAGAAAGTTGGTCTTTTCAAAACCCATCATTAATACGGATATATTACATCTGTAGAGACGGGGGTGTGCGTGGGGACGGACAGGGCCAGAGTAAAACCCTGTTCATTTCTCCGAGTAACATCCTAAACAAATCAGAAAAGTACAATGAAGAAACTGTTCTTAGAAATGTAAGTTTTGTTTCTTCTTTTTTAATTACGAAGCGCCAATGAAAAAGACATTGCAGTCACAAGGAAGCCAAGTGTGAGAAACCCACAAATTTAAAAGAAACTCAGCTAAACAGGAGAGGAAAATGACTTTTCTTATCTTGTCCTTGCCTGAATTTCTTCGATGAAAACATAAGATGTGCAGCTTTTTGCTTTTTTTTTTTTTTTAATCCCAGAAAAGTTTGGGAACGAGGTGAACTGAGGGTCTGACAGAGTCTCCTCTCCTGCAGGACCGCGAGATCTTCTTTACTGCTGTAAGTGGCACATGCCTTTTTTTTTTTTTTTTTTTTTATAAATTAAATAAATGTTAGCATTGTGGAAAATTCTCAGTAGAGTACAAAAGAGTTCATGCAGCCTGCTAACGGCTGAAGCATTTGCTGCCTACCATATAAATACAAATACTAAGAATTCATTCACACGTCTGCGGAGTCCTACGGAGGCATGCCGGTCTACCAGCGAACACGCAGGGAAGCCACTCCAGAAGCTGCATGCTGTCACATCACCGTCCCCAGCAGCGTTTCCTACACCGCTCTATGAGAGCGGAGATCCCTAAAGCAGTTCACAGCGGTCACAGCCACCGACCGAAGCATTTGCAACCGGGAAGAGGGAGAAGACACAAAGCTTGAGAACTTCCGATTGAAGTTTTTACAGTGCTTCTTAACTGGGATTTTGGTAAGGATCCATCTTGGTATATGATCAAAACAAGAACGTGTGCGTTAGTAAATGAACTCCCATCAGAGGACGCTTAGTTTTCAAAACTCAGCTTGTTTTTACATTCAGTCTCCCGAGACCACACACCACATCGTAGCCTATGGGCTGAAAATTACACTGAAAAACAATAAAGCTGTTTTTAAATATGGGAGAGCAAAGGGGGAAAACAGCTAGATTGTCCATAAGCAACAACTGGGCTCTTTCTTACGCTCCTAAACCTCAGGAACACGTTTGTTTATATTTGCACAGACACATATTACGTATAACTCCACAAAAATCTAAGAGTGTTCCAGAGTAAACTATTTTCCATGACAAGTGTCGACTAAAGGATGAGGCTGGACGGCCAAGAGCTTTGGCCCTGGGGGGAGGAATGGGGGAGCAAACAAACAAAACCAGAGGATGTGATGGAAGTCGAGACAGACCCTTAACCACCGTGGCACCAACGGGCGACGTAATAATAATAATAATGCACAAGAAACAGGCATGTCCAAGCTCCACGTAACCAGTGGCACCAAAACATGCAATAGACTAAAATCTATCCTATTGTTTCCCTGTGATAAATGAAACACAGAATATATAAGTCACTACACCAGTATTCAAAACATGATGCCACTAAGTGTTTCTTTCAGTGGCCAAACACTTGAACAAGGCATCAACTAGAAACCAAGATCCAACTCATCGCTTTTTGTGTGATTTCCTCCTCAGCTTCACAGTGACCCGATACTGGATTTCCTAAGCGGGGCATGAACTGTTTTGCCTTACGAACATCACTGATGCGGGTACGTGGGACGAGGTCGTTACCACTTAGGTTACTCCCAGGAAGCGCTCCCAGCAGTAAGTAGCAGTTCACAACTAACCTTCAGCAGAAGTTCAAAAAAAAAAAATCATTTAAATAGGAATTTTCACGTCTTTAACAGAGTCTCTTCATCTGAAACAACACAGTTATATCCACAGAGCAGCATCGAGTTTATCAGACAGTACAGGACTTGTCAGTAGGCTGCTGAGATGCAGAGGAGGCGACGCCGGGGCTCGTGGCGTTTGTTTTGGGGAAAACTGTAGGCTTCGGCCGAGTTGCCGGAGGTTTCACCTGGGTGGCCATTTTGACCGACTTCACTGGCCTGAAGGTGCAGGGTATGTCGCCGGCTGTGCTGGCGCTGCGCTGGAAAGCCGGTTCAGTGTCCTTGAGGATCTGAGTGTGCAGAGGGCTGGAAGGTTCAGAGGTGGGGGCCACCACTGGAGACGTTTTCAAAGGCTCCAGGGTGTCGAGGACAACATCTGGCGTGTGCTTTACGCTGCTTTGCCTTTCCAGCTCCCGCAGCTCGTTCAGAGCAGAGTTCATAGTAGCTTCAATATCCTGCAAACACAAAAGAGAAACCAAGTGAATAACAGAACCCAGAGACATAAATACAGAGATAAAAGTCAGTCTTTGAGAACGACGTATTTGTTTTCAGCCTGTAAACACCAACACTCAAATCAACCGGTGGGTCAAGGACCTTTAGGTGTCGAAGTGAAACCCACGCCAAACTACACAGCACTACATACTGAAGCCAGTAAGAAGTAATGTTTTCCATCAACAGGGAGCAAAATAATTGCTCACACTTTCTCAACGTTAATGTGGTCCTTTACTGGTCCCGATGCTGCTTGGACGTCAAAGACGAGCACAATCCCAAAATGCAGCAATGAACAGAAAAACATGTAATTCAAAGCATCAGGATCCACTCCTGTACTTTATTTGGCATGTAAATTCTCGAAGACTGATGATTTTGACATTGGCTGATGAGCCACACACCGAATGCTGAAATCTTTGTGTCCTCTTGCTGCCCCTTTGGTTTTCCTGCTGTCCGAGTAATCTTCCCTTCCCAGAAAGGTATTACACGGGACTCAAAATTTTAACGTTTTAGAAAACACAGAAGACATCAGAAACATACATAGAAATTCAAGTTGGCACTTCTCCTTCCTCTTATAAAACATGACAGTTGTTAACAAATAAATATAAAGAGAGATTTGAGATAAACCCGTGGCTTTTTGTGTTCTCAGGCGCAGCAGGACCTACATGTTTGCTACAGCCGGCGCTGCGGAGCCCGCTGGGGCACGGAATTCACCGGAGAGCAGAAGAGCTCAGCCTTTCTGTGACTCACAGCTTGGCTACAGCTTTTTAGCTTCCTTAGAGGTTTTTCAGGGGGTGGGGAAGGTAAATCAGCGAAGGAATGGTGGAAGGAACCAGAGACAGTAATCTGACACCTCCCGGTCTATCTTGAGGCCAGGCAGATTGTACTGACGAAGTTGGGGGGAAATATGTAAAATGCATGATGATTATTAGACGGTGTTTGAAGAGATGCTACAGGGCAAAGAGAAACACTAATTTAACACAAAAATTCTCCCCAGACTCTTCTCCAGCGAAAACAATGGAGTTAACGTTCTGGCAGGAAGAGGAGACAGAACAACTTCAGTTACAGCTTAATTGAAAAAACAAAGAAACTGATTTATGTCAACCAAAGCCTTGGAAGGACAATGAAATATGAAGACAACAAGAACCGTATATTATAATTCCACTGGAATAAATGGGCTAAAGATATTAATAACAGCAACATACAACTTTCCATGAGAGTACGTATCAGATTTTTATTTGGACCTTATTTATTACTTGGCTGTTTTGTCACTAAAAGTGATGTTGAATGTTCACGTATCTTCCCCCAGCTCTTTAGAAACCAGGCAGGGAAGTCAGGTCTCCCAGGGCTGGCTTTGTAATCCGAGACCAGGCATTCCTTGGCTTTAGATAGATCCATGGCATACTGAGAGCAGTTGGTAGAGGCAACACACGTGTGCGGGCACATCTCACAGCTTGGGAGCGGGAGAAAGGGAAGATCCTTCATGGAAGAGGGGAAATTTGTAACATTTACATCATTCACCCCACTAGTAGCTGTCATCCGTTCAAAATCTAAGCCTGACTTTCAATTGTTTTCTGTTCTCCTGGTGAAAGCACAGATGCAAAGACACCGCTTGCCTTTTTGGTACCAGCAGTGGCTGCTGTGGCAGCTCACAGTCCCGGAGACGGGGAGGGGACAGACCTCTGCGCATAGTGACGCAGAGAATACGCACAGAGACGAAGAATCCGCAATAAACCAGTCTGTGGCAAAATTAGCAAAGACGAAGGAAAAATCCTACGAACACCTTTCCCTTTAAGCTGCACAGAAGGGATGTGAGCAGAGGGTTTCCTTGTTGCCTGGTCAGTGTGTGGAGTCGGTCCCAAAAGCCGAGCTCCGTGTAAAGCCAGAGCACGGCGCATCGGCAGCCTGCCCTCACGTCGAGGCACTTCTCTGAACAACTAACTAATGAAAACGAGCACTATTAGGATCAAAGTTGGTTTCTAGTCACACGCTGAACCCTGTGAGCATATAAAGATGCCACTGTGAGCACTGTGCAGCTCAGCAGCCTGCTTTTATTTTGACTGTGCTACTGCATATGCTTCCAATGTCTAACCACAGGCAAGTGTGTAAAACTGACAGGAGAATGTTAAATTGACACTAAATACTTTACTTTTCTCATGTCTTGAAGTCATGATTGTTTAATTTTTTGCTGACAGCTTTGGAATCTGTGTAACTTTCTGAAATGGACGTTTTTATTGTTGAAACTAAATTCTGAAAAAATGAACAGGGCCAAGTTTTTATGGAGGAAAGACCTGACTGTTTATCTTCCCTCGTGAAAGCAGCCTCAGCGACTCACACAAAGTGAGGCCAAAAGACTACGCTCAAGCTGTGGAGTAAGTGAACGTTGCTTGGCGAGAAGGGAAGGGATATGAGATTAAATCAGACGTCTCACTGTCTCCAACGTCCTTTAAGTTTCCCCAACAAATCTGTACGGCAAAGCACTCCTATTTACCTGTGCAATAACTTCAGGGTCCATGGGCCGGTGGTTGTTGAAGCTCTTGGACCTCCCGGCTGTCACAGTTTTCCGGATCTGAGGGCTGTCTATCCTGTTCTTCAGAGACGAGTGTCGGCTGATAGAATTGAGGCTGCCGTGGCCACTGATGGAGCATTTATCTGGAACGTCCTTAGGAAGACTTTGGCTCATAATGGGCTGAGATGAGGGTCTGGAACCGGCTATGGCTCCTGGGGAGGCTGGTTCTGCCATTGAGCTACCTAGTCCATGGCTGTCACTTTGACGGAAGGCTCTTCTGATGCTGCCTGACTCTGGTTTCTTTCTTTGCCTTCAGTCACAAAAGCAAAACAAGTCAATACAAGCAGGTACACATAACGGGCTGTCATTTGAAGATATCCCCCCAAAACAACACAGAGGACAACGGGAAGAGACACAAAGATACCCAGATTACAAATACACCCAGGATTTTAGGCATCATTGTGAGACAGTAAAATTATAAATCATTCCAGTTTAACACCTCTAACAAGACTGAGTTTCTGGCAGCTGTGCACATTCACAGCAAAAACAGAAAACTTGGATGGAACGTAATTAACTTGGTCAAGAAGAAAAGAATTTATATTTGAACAAAAAAAACCCTCTGTGCCATCAACAGGTTTTGATGATGTGTTTTTATTACATTAGAAGAGCAGAGCTACAATTTTTTGACTGGAGGACACAGTATAAGTCTACTAAGCTCCTGGCCCAAGGCATCAAGTTGTTATTTTCAGAGATTGGCAAGCAAAGAACCCCACAGTTTGGGGTTAACGATCAATTCCAATATTTGCTGGTGGTAATAGATGTTTCTTTTTCCACTGCTTTAGCAGGACCATGAGGCATTATCTATGTAGGGCTAGAGATATACCAAAAGATGATGTCAAATGGATGAGCTGGTCCAAACAATTTAGTTTCTACCCCAGCGGTCTGACAGCACGATTCCATTCAAACCATATGAATGCAGCAGAATACTTTATGCCATAGGTCTGAAGCTTGGCATCCATTATACAGGGAAGAATCCGTTTATATATAGCACCAGCCCCATGAATAACTGCAAGAAAGTGTTAACTCCAGTAGGATTTTGGCATCCAAATAATAATTCAGTGGGTGGCACAACTGTCATTGCGAAACCATCTGATTTAATTTTGCTCAAGTCTGTTCACACATAGGTCAGAAGATTCATTCCTAAAGAAAAAACAACAAAATGAGTCTTATGCTACTATTGCTAAATATCAGTTTCCCTACTAAAGGGAAAAAAACTGGAGTGGACATTACCCAGGCTTCTTACAAACACTACATACAACACTACCAAAACCGGCAGATGGTGAAGCTCCAGCATAGGTCTGTTCATTACACAAATCTTTCCATAACTGGCAGAATGGCAAACTTCAATGGCTCAGGTAACATCTATCATACAAGAACGCCCAGATCCCAAGCTGATGCAGATTAACATAGCTTCACTGGTATCAATGGAGCTCTGCCGACTCACATCAACAAAGGACCAGGCTCCGTGTAGGACATTAGCAGGTCCAGACTTTAAAAAGGATGTATCTCTGTAAATGCCTTTATAGACTACATTCTGTTAAATTAACTGAAGGTTAAAAATATCCACTCCCATAAAACTGCAGTTATCATATTAATACCTTCACTGCACAATAGAGAGAACTGTTGGGTTTTGGTTTTTTTTAGTAAGAAGGAAATCATCAGAAAGATATGTGGGATAAGTCTGCTCTAGAATAATTAAACAGCAGATCAAGAAATTTAGTCTGTTACTGGCTTAATTTCCCAGGTTTGTATTATGTTGAGTGCTGGCTAAAGTAATGATTTCTGGTTGAGGATGTAGTTAGAGCAACAGGGAGGTGTGTACTTTCACTGCAAGCATATGGTTAGTAACCTAAGGTGAGAAGTGCTGGAGAAACGAAAGAATGTTGCAGGCAATGCCAGATGGTGGGACTTAAGATACCTCATTTAGCACAAAATGTGACACTAGTTTCTGAAGAAATTGTCCCCCACCCCATAAAACAAAACATCTTAAATGTAAACGAGACACAACAAATCACAGAACATAACAAGGAATGGGAACACACAATTATAAGAACTCATTCCGCTATTCCCCTCCCTTTCTCTGTGTTCTGAGCTTATAAAATAGGACATATTTGGGAAAACAGGAACAGATGGCACCTTGGGGATAGGGAAGAGAAGCCAGTGGGATTTTAAATGAGCATGGGCCACACTGGTGACAGAGAGAGAGAGGACAGCAAAATGTGAGCAAGTTAGAAGAGAGGGAAGCAGAGAATAATGGTGGCAGCGCTCATTAGTTAACCTTTTTCAGGGAAGGAAATATTATACTGGACTCATCACCAAGATCTTTACAGTTAAGTAAAATAATGCAAGGCTGTTCTTACTTGTTGATGTTTGCAAGGTAAATATCTGCGACGTGACCCCCACTTGGGCAACTGGCACCAGCTCTAGCAGTCACTTTTTCTTCCGGTGGCTCAGAATTTATTTCTATTTCAGACTTCGGACTGGATCTTTCAGAGACACCATCCTCACTAGGAAGGAGGAGGGAAGGAAATCACAACCAAAACAGGACCAACAGCACCGAATTTCAAATACAGCACTGTGTCTGTAAACATACATACAGGACGACAGCACCGTGCTAGCGTCTTTCTCTTCAGAATCATTTCAAATGAGAGCGCCTGATTTCTGTGAGCAACCTGGAGATCCCAGCTCTGTGTCTTTAACGGGCTGGCACCACCAGAACAATTTTTATGTCACGCCTCCACATACGTGGACACCTACGCCTCTGCGGAGCTCTGCTTGTTTCAAGAGGACTCCCTTCTTGCAGGGAAGGTCGAAGGATGAACTCTCCCCACCTGGTGTCAACCCCTTGGCACAAACACTCCATTCCACACCTGAGTTTTAAGCAAGCCCATCTTGCAGATGGGCTTAAAGTGTAACATACGTGTCTTGAACGACGATATACTGATGAGGAATAAGGCCGTCAATTCCATTGTGGCGTCCCTCCCACCAGTCATCTGAGGCCCGCTGATAGAGTAAGAGAGAAGCTCCTTTTTTAAAGGACAGCTCTCGTGCAGTCCTGCCAATGTAGTCGAACTTCGCTATTGCTTCTATGGGCTCACATTCTAGGAGATAGAAGGGAATAAACAATAATTCACTAAATACTTGGGCTCAGGTAAGTATTCAACAGTTTAAACCTACCATAAAACAGCTTATGACGAGAGCATGGAAGAGGATAAAGTGTCGCTTCTTAAGGCAGCAGAGGGTTGAAGCAGTAAGATTCAGAGGGGAACCCCTATAATATGAGGATGTTGCAATTTCAGCGTTTACTTAATCTCTGCATGGTGGACACATGCACGTTTTCCAAGTCATGAACCCACTCACGGCAATTCAAGCGTACAAAGGTGGAAGCGGCAACGGCATAATTAGGATCTCACTAAAATAAAATAAAATTCAAATCTGGGTAGCAGTCAGGCATGTTCCAGACAAAAATCTGCCTATGGTACGCCTTCCTAAAGGCAGCTAAACTAAACCTCCTGGGCAGGCAGGCAGGCGTCGTTATTAGCATTTAGGGAGGGAAACATCCTCTGATTCCAAGCTGCTTCAGAAATAAAGCGCCTATTCAGAAGGAAATTTCTGCTGCCTGTGAGGTTCACCTGACCCAGGAGACCGGATTCCGGCACCGTGGGAGGCCGTGCTATTCATCGAACTGTCACAGAAGCTAACGAAAACATTCAGTGCCTCCACTGCTGCGGTTTGTGCAGCGATCGGGAGAGCAAGCGGCTCCCCCGGGCTCCGTACAGCTGTGCTGCACCGTGCACAGCGGCACCGCGCTCGGGGCTGCACTACCTGCTCCAAATCTGACTGCTCCTACTTGAAAAGCTCACAGAAGAACTACAGCCATGCCGTGTCTGCAACCAGCCGCTAATCCGGGTCCCTGTAGGACTCGGGTATTATACAGAGGGACAATATGGGCGTTTAGACACTCGGGAAAATCAATATGAAATTCACGTGGATTATTTTTAAGACTCGGAAAAATCTGCCATTGGTTGAGTCTAAATATATATTAAGCCAGTTCCCAATTCTAGGCAGACATCAGGGGAATGGAGATGAGCTCAGCCACATGGCCCCAGTGGACTTCAGCCTCTAATTACTTTAAAGGAGCTTTAACACAGCCAAGCAGTCCACAGAAATTGAGATTATTTTTTTCCCTGGGAAAAAGGTTTGCAGTTCCTCTTCCAGGACAAGAAAAGATACGCCATTTCACTCTGAGGTCTCCTCTGCATCATGGGAAGCTTCTACAGTGCAACAGCCAGCCAAAAAGGACTGGGAGGGCAAACACGAGCCACAGGTTTTACAGTTATTCCTTGCGAGAGCATACACTCAAGAATTAGGTCTCCAAGGCTGCCCGTAGGCAGGCAAGGCAGCAGCTGGGCTTGAGAAAATGTGTAGCGTACGGTCCCTCAGAGCGAGCTGCCGCCGCAGTGCCACCGTCGCGTGGGCTGGTCTGCGAGAGCAGAGCAGGAGCATCCCCCAAAGAGCCCCATCAGCATCTGTAGTTACAAAGCTCCAAGTGACCACGCGCTGGGAGCAATCGGCAACAGGACCTGCTAGATCGACTCCCCAGCAGTTAATTTCTGCATTACTAAATCACAAAGCTCAGAATTCTGTCAAATCGCACACTTCAGGTAAGCCTGTGGTCAGCCTCACACGAATCCCGTTATCAGCCCTCGGCAACCAGTGGGATATTTGCAAGGGTGACAAAAGCCTGGCCCGTGTTTGCAGTTTGCGATAGCCGCCTTGCTCCAGACTCCCCAAAGCACAGGGTTATCTGGTTTTGGCTCCTTCTTTCCTCTTGTTTTGCCTCTGGAGCCAGCTTCTTCATAACACTAAAAACCCGATAATGCTGTTTTTTGGTGTCCCCCTCCATTTAGGAAGGGGATGGGAGTGTGGTTTTGTAAATTCCATCTGTTTCATTAAGAAGTGTTTATTGTTCCAGATGAGCGCGGCACTCAGGTTTCTTATGTTTCCAATTTGCTTTTTAGGACTCTGGCTTTCATCCAGAGAAGTGATTTTAGACTCTAATTTCCAGTAGCTTTTTCCTACTACACTTATGCTCAGAGAAGAAAGCTGTGCGAATAAAGAGAGCAATAACACTAAGCCAAACAATTACCCCTGCCAGTCTGACTGCCTGTGCAGGAAAGCAGCAGTTTAAAATCTTTCCACTCATACACATAATTTAACGAACATACGACCTGCTTGTCTTTCAGCATGTCTGACCTCTTATGCCCATCTCAAACCAGAGCATCCACTCACTCGTACAGCGAGGCTGACGGTGACAGCAGGGATGTTCTGCAAAACACAACCTCTCCCCCCACTCCAAACCCAATTCCTTCCTTCAATGAAGACGAGGGGATAACAACTTCACTTTGGGACGACTCAGTGCCAGCCTCACAAAAGAGCTAAAGGAACAAGTGCTTGGTCACATCTAAAGACTGAAGGAGGGAAAAAAACGAAGAGCATCAGTCCCACTGAGTTGCGGAGTCGTATGCTGCACGCCTGACGAGTACGCCCGAGGTGTGACACTGCACAGCTCAATTAGAAGGATGTGAGACTCAGTTAACCAGACCTTGCTGCTCCCTCAAAGCGACAGAGGCCAAGCTCCCTCCTCTGCTTTGGTGCCAAATGCTCCCTCCCAAATGCTTCCTATGGAATATTCCGTGTAGGTTGCAGAACTCCATCCAAAACGCCTCCAAATTTTACCTTGCTCAGGGGCCCCACGCAATCTAGTTCCAGAGACTGTAAAACAGTGTCTTCTCTAATCTCTAACTGCTCCTTTTCCCATCGTTGTGCCCTCGCAGCTACGTGAGCAATCTAAAAATCCCATACAGAAGCAATGCAAGCACACCCCATGGTGTTTCAGCCCGTAGAGTTTAGTCCCAGACCTTACAGATGCAGGATGAGTTAGCCTTTCCTTCGTTACAGCAACGAAATTGCTCCTTCTTTCGGTACCAACTCAAAAAGGACATGTTTTCATCCATTTTTAAGAAGCTACCACTTTTCAGAAAGAACACGACTGTTCAAGACAGACAGCGAACTCATGGTTCGTTCCTGTATGCTTTGTGTTTCCTCCCAACAACCTTGGTGAGGAGCCGCCGCGACAGTGCTTGGCCTTGCTGAGAGAGAACGGATTTTCCAGCATTTCTAACAGTGCTCAACATTGTTTACTTTGTTATTGGCGTATGAACATCACGAAGCCAGCAGGAGCACAGCGATGCTGTGGGAAAGGTTTGTTAGGCAACTGCTGGAGCAAAGAGAGCAAAAAGCAGCACAGGGACACATGGCAGAGCCATTGAGTAAACTGCTACAGACCCGCTCAAAAAGGATACCAGCTAATTGTCAGGGAATGCTACCTTCTTCCCACCTTTACAAGCGAGGCCATCGCAAGTAAAACCATTGCAGAACTTACTTCGACAATTGCACGGGGCCGAAACCCAAGAATAATACCATACTCTGTTCTGTTTTGGTCAGTCTGCTTTACACGCCAGCCAGTATTTTGGGGATCACCATTTCACACCAGTAACGTAATCTCTTCCTCTACTCGGCATGGGGCTCACGTGCAGCCGTTCCCCATCGCAGAAGGCAGCTTTGGAAATATTGACAGCAGACATGCCGAGACTGCAGTGTCACCTTCTCCTTTGGAAATACTCTGAAATTCTCAGCATTGGCACCCCTTTTTTCACTGGTCAGAAAAGAAGGGTAACAGGGTTTGCCAAAGATGACCCAAAAAATTAGAGAGGCCCCCAGGCCCCTCTAGCCTAAAACCTGGCCTCCCAGTCGAAGACAAACAATTTTTGATTTTACTTTGCTTGCTTCCTTAAAGCAGAAGCACCGGGGCTTAAGGCACTCTCCAGTCCCTTGCCAGAGCCACCGAAGGGGGAAACGCCTGGCAGACGCAGAGCGGAGCAGGAGCGCACGCTGAAACACATCCAGCCTTCGGCTCTACGCTTCCCCCATGACGTCCAACTCTAAGATCCTTCTGGGGTACAGATGAGCTCAGTCAGTCATGCAAGCGTGGAGTGTGCCCAGGCCTGCTGCTAAGATAAGATACCTTGAAAAAGGGATACTTTCAAAATAGTGAGGAAACTTCTGAAGATTCCTGTTGATTCCATACCTTTTTACTTTTTGGCATCAAATGCTGTATGCGAGGTTTCAAGTGACTATTCTGATTTAAACTCCACTTTGGATCTAACTATGAACTTAAATTGCAAGGCACTATCTTCCCTGCCTCCCCCGCAGCAGGTTGCACCAGTTAACCAAGGAGTTAATAGACTTTGCATACCATCATCACTGGTGTGGTGTTCAGCCGTAACGTCCTGAACCGAGTCTTCTGTTGAGGCTCTCTCTCCGTGAGGACTTTCACTACAACAGAAGGAAGCAGAGAAGATGCGTTACACTGGTAGAAATTGAGTTTCCTCATTTACAAAAATCAAAGATAACTTAACTAGGAACACCCATATCGGAAGTCAATATTTAAGTTCCACTGTGACAGACGGGCTGCGGATGCATTTGCACATACTGAAGTTAGTGTGTCTAAAAATCAAGCTAAGTTCTCATTTGATCAAGCAAACCGAACATCTTCGTTAACCTTCTTGCATGCTATCAGCAAAGTCCAACTTCAGATCTTGTAACCCAGACCTCTGGAGATGTTCAGAAGCCAGACAGCAGTGGCATGTTTGGTCTAGCTCCGCTCTGCCATGCCAGAATTATTCCCTCAGCTGTATTCTCCATTGCTCTAATTAGCTCATTAGATGACTGATGAGATAGCTGCCACTTCCTGGGGGAAATTATTTCTCAATTCATAATGATATTTCCAGGTCTGAGTTTGTCATCTCCCTCCTTCCCTTTTATCACAATCTTAACTTGTCCCGTTCATTTTACTGAACGACTCCCATAGCCAGAATCGTCTGGAATCTTTATTTACAGAGCACCTAAAACCACCAAGAGTACTCATTTATGTTTTGCATGAAGAAAAGCTTTGAAAGGATCAATAGACAACAGCGGCAACCAAAGGTTATGTTTTTGTAAGAAGCTACATGAGCAGTTCCCTCAGGACAGGAGCAGAAAGGAAACTGGACGAGGATCCGTTGCCTCTCCCGGCAGCTCCGCAGACCTGCTGCCAGCTGGCAGCGCCGCCTGCCTGCCCTGCCTGCTCGCGTTCGAGGGAAAAAACTGCTCGCTCCTCATCTTACCAGACGCTGTTGCTAAAGACAAAACGCGTTTGCCGCACTCTTACACTGTAACTCGTTAAAGGTGGTTTTTAATTCTCTCACGCAGTAATAACTTCCCCCCTCGTTTTGGCCTTGCAGTGGGTAAAGTGATCAGGGATGTAAAGCGCTCTCGCTTTGGTAATCTACCTCCTATGCTCTTTTAAAAGAGAGGAAAAAAAGAAAAAGGAGAAGGGGTAAAACATTTGGATAATTCTGGCGTGTCATTATGCTCAATCCAGATGACACGAAGCTGCCCCAACATCTTCTGAGTCAGTTCCTCAGGAATCAACCTTTCCCATCCTCTGCAAAGCCTTTATTCTACTTAATAAAGTTTACAGAAGAACCTGAAGCCAGATGGAGGTCTCAAGAGGAACACAGCACTGAGGGCTAAAGTTTCACACAGACTGTGAAGTAATGTCGCGTACAGCCAACACTACAGATTCAAACACTGTGCAAAAACCACGTGCCTCTTCCTATCCATGCCTCCAACAGCACTTGCCACCAAAAAACCTGTCCTCGCTGCAGACTCAGTCTCTCTGCCATGTGAGCCCTGGGATGCTGCAGTGGGAAGCACTGGGCTGCCGGGTTTCACCCCGAGGGCTGCAAAAGCAATATATACTGCCAGAGGAATGCAGTGCAAGTTGAGAATCTATAAGCTATCTCCTTCCCTGCGACTCCAAAGGTCGCACTTGCCGGCACGCAGAACTCCTGGACTCTCCCCATGCTATCCTCGTGCAGTCTCCGACGGACAGACACAGCACAGCCCTGGGCTTGACTCAGAGGCAGTATTGCAAAGATACACAGCCCTGAATGTGTCATACACTCTGAACCTTGCCCTACTCCTTTTCACAGCTCCCCGGCAGCTGCTGACTCCAAGCGAGTGCCGCTCGCAGCGCGAGCGCAGGCACGGAGGCGCAGAGCACACGAGCCGTGGCGCCGAGCCCGGGCAGCCTCCACGCCAAAGCACCGTCTGCGAGCGCCCTGGCACGAGGAGGACTCAGCCCAGTGAAGTGGCACCGGGAGATCACAAACGTAGCGGGCTCCATTCCCTGATGAATCAGCTGAACGACAAGGATTCTCTCCGCTGCTTGCACGCTTTGCGGCAAGGAGCCCTATGGGCAATAACTAACAACTATCTAAATACCAGGGCTATGAGAAAGCCTGAATGGGAACCAGATGCTTCTTCCTGACTTTAAGCAGTCTGCCTCGCTTGCTTCTACCCTTCTCTGCTTAACAGGGTCTGAGGTCAGGGTGGTTAGGAAGGGCAAGGAAGAAAAAACAAATGCCTTCAGAAAATCGATATTACCTTCCAGGATATTTTGTCTCCTACACACCCACATGAAGCATCACCCATACTACAGCGTGTGCTGAACGTTGGGCAAACTGTTCCAGTGCCTCACCACCCTCAAAGTGAAAAATTTTTTCCTAATGTTTAATCTAAACCTGCCCTCTTCCAGTTTGAAGCCATTCCCCCTCGTCCTGTCACTCCATGCCCCAGTAAAAGTCCTTCCCCAGCTCTCCTGGAGCCCCTTTAGGGACTGGAAGGCGGCAATAAGATCTCCCTGGAGCCTTCTCTTCTCCAGGCTGAACAGCCCCAACTCTCTCAGCCTCTCCTCATAGGAGAGGTGCTCCAGCCCTCGGATCTTCCTCGTGGCTCTCCTCTGGACACGCTCCAGCAGGTCCATGTCCTTCTTATGTTGAGGACTCCAGAGCTGGATGCAGCACTCCAGGTGGGGTCTCTTGTCAAAAACCTCTTGTCAAAGATTTATAATTTTTTTTCTCTACAATTCTTTCACATATTACATCAGCTAAAAACATCAGAGTGAAGGGTAAAACAGAATTTCCAAAAGAGGCTCTGGCAAGTCTTCTGCATCCAGCAGTTAGTACAGAGGAGCCTCTCCTCACCGCATGTATGGAGACGGAGGCGATAGTTAAAGCTACTCTGAGACAAGTCAGGCAAACAAGGCTAGCTCTGTCACCAGAGTGACTTCATTTTTATAATGTATTTATTTTAGTATATGAAAATAATCATTTGCATTCCTGGGACACTGGAGGAGGGAAGGAAGAGGGGGAGAAGCAGGACACAATTTAACATTCCTCATTTTCAGAGGGAGAGATCGGCTTGGCCAGTAGGAAAGAAAACACCTCCTTTCCTTCCCCCACTCCCCAACCTTCCACCCCAGATGACAGGAGCCGCTCTGGCTGAATTGTTTCCAGATGTGGCTTTCAGACTGAACACGCGGCTGGGCCTCTTGAGCTTTAAGCTGGATGGAAACGGTGATTTTGCATTCCTCTCTCTTCCCTCCCCCACCATCAGTGCTACCCTAAAAATCAAACCACGCCACAGCTTTCCAGGTTCAGTTGCAAGTGACCCCTGTGTCTGAAACAAAGGCACTCAAGACAAGCAGAAAAAAAGGGAAAAGAAGGAGAAAGAAAAAAAAAAAGATTGATTTTGGCAGCTACCATACCAGAACATCCAAGAAAATCCCTACACAACCTTGCCCTTCAAGATAAGTGAGCTGGGTTTGACAACTGGATAGCTACTTTCTACCAGCTTATTTCTTTTAAGTTGATGACTGTCCAGAGACACCACAGCCATCTTCTCTTCCATAAAACAGATTTCTGAAAGGCTGGGCCAGATGCTCGAATCCAGAATTAGACAATGCAGAACGCGTGACTGTAACATGCTAACCCATAAATAAATATCCACCCATTCATTTTCTCCTTGGTGGTATCTATCATACCAGTAATCCTCAGTGTTTCCACCTCTGCTATAGACTGGACCCTCCAGCTCCCTTGGTCCTGGGAAGATGTTCTCATGTTGGATGATGATGGTTTTGATCAATTCATTGACATGAGCTTGGCAAGAGACTTGATCATGACCTTCAGGCACAGACATCAGTGTTGGCCCAAAGCAGATGGCTAAATTGTAGGGATCCATCATGTTCTCTTCACTGAACTGAGATAAACTGCAAAAGACAGATGTGGGGAGGAGGGTTAAGAGCAGAAAACAACGTCATCATCATCATCATGATCTGCTGGAGAACACACAGCTGATGGGAAGGTTTGCTTTGGGCTTTCTGCTGTTTAAAGCTGCTCGGCTGGTACATGAACGTTCTGAGTCTGTGTAAAAAGTGAGATACGGATGGCACTTAGGGAGAAATGAAAGAGAAACCCCAAAGGAAGTTTGAAAGCTCAAGACTAGACGAAAAATACTGGGTGCTGACTTTACAAGGGGAGGACATTTTTCTTAATCTTTGTCTTTAATTCTTCTGTATTATTGCTGTTCATAGCCCACTTGCAGCCCAGCACTCAATACCAGAGTTATATCAGGTGCTCTCTGCATAAGTGCCTGTGTGCAGAGTGTTACACCCTTTCTCCAAGGCCCAGGAGCTTCTATATGGTGCCATTTTTTAAAACACAATTTTCGTCTCACTAAATTTTGTCCCAAACCTACCATGTAAACCTTTCTGATACCAATTAAAGATTGAACAGAAAACTTAAGTTGCAATACAACTCTCCTTGAAACTCCATGTTTTCTAGATCACTACATGCAATAATTAAAAGCTACTGAGACTGGAAAGTCACATTTCAGTGACTCCAGGAGTGACATCTGTGAAACAAACTCCCTGCTTTCCAAAGAGAAATAACCACTTGAATATATGGATAGGTTTACTAAATGTCCTGCTCCGTTTTAATACAAATCTAGAAGAGCCTCAAACCCTAACACTTTCATTTTAATTTAAGCAATAAGATATTCATCGAAGGTAACTGATGAACCGGAGCTTTACAAAAGCAGACAGTAAGCCTCAGGTCTCTGTTAGGTCAAAGTACTGTCTTACAGTTGCATTTCTCTCTCACCTAAATGGTATTCAAAGGGCTGTGACAATGTATATAGAACCTCCTGGTTAGGACGTTTTTCCTTTATGCTACACCCCAGGTGTCAGGACCATGTTAGTGGAGGAAACTATTGACTCCTTGCTGCCAAGGTATGCAAGTAACCAGCCCCGTGGAGACGACTGTTTTTAAAAAGACACACTCACTCTCTAGCACTCACGCTACGTAGTACACAGTGCTCCGTGCTGGTGCGGTGCCCAGTTTCTGACTCTTTCATATCACTTTTTGCTTGGATTACCAGCACATTATTCACTTTCATTTCTGGAACTCCTTCGAGACTGCATTCGAGTCACTGGGATGAACTTCAACCAGGCTGAAAAGCCCAGGAAGGCAGACAAAACAGCAAACTACTGTGGCATCTGCACCTTGAACTGTTGCTCAGCTCACACGCAGCAATGTTAAGGCTGGTTGTTGTGCCATTCGTTACGTTTACACCAAGTACTGCAGCAGGGCCGTGGCGCTCTCAGGGATACTCACTGACTGAGGAATGCAAAGAGGTATCTCATTACAATCAGAGTGGTCTTCGGCAGGTTCAGAAGCACTTTGCGGATGTGGAGCGCTCTCTCTTGTAGATTATCCATTGCTGAGAGGAAGAAAGAGCACCAGAGAGTCATCACGTCACCGTACCCACAACCAGTCACTGAGTCCAAATGCAACCAGTATACTATGATGGTTCCTGTGCAAACCATTAAGAAGGGCAGCCAGCAGGGCAGCCGCAGCAGCAGGAGGGAGGAAGGGTCTGCCCATTTCCCGGATCCTCCAGCGCTGCCTGCCCAGCACGGGAACGCCAAGGCTGCCGAGCCTGTTGGCGAAGCCTTTGACAAAGAAGGTCCCTGAACATGTGAAACTTCACTGCGAGTTCCTTCCTAGCGTGGGAGCACTGGATGTCATCTGTTTCAATGGTTCTGGCACAATAGCTCATTCAAGTCAGCTTAGAAAGGTGGGTGTTTAAAAAAGAAATTGTATAACACTCAAAGGAAAATTAACATAGTTAAAGGGTGAGGCAAAAAGCTCTGTGTGCAGCAGCCTACTGAGAAATAAGTGGGCAGCATAAATCATCTCAGAAGGGAGAACTTATTTGGAAGCAGATTTTTCTTTTCCTATAATGTGAATTCAACTCTGTAAATGCATTTATCAGGAGAAGAAAACCACGAGCCGTTTTAGAAGCAGTTATCTTCTGCTTTACTTCAAAGGCTGCCACCGCAAAGGCCATTTCACTACTTGGACAATAGAATCATTCTTCGGTTCTGAAGGACATGGCACTAGTCAGGCCATTTAAGATGAGATCGTTCACGTACAAAAAGCACAAACAACTCTCTGCCCACCAGAACCACCTTTAGAAACCATCAAAAATGTTAACAACTGGACTGTGACCGCCCTCATGATTCATACTCTTTAACAGGAGTCAATAGATGGCCCCGCGTGGTGATGAAGCTAAAAGGTGTATGACTGCTACCCTGGCGGCCGAGGAGAGCGTGCAGAAGCCCAGCAGCAGACCTACGGGCAGTGTGTGTCTATCAATGCCAGGGAAAGTGCGTGGGGCAAGAAACCCTGATGGCGATGCCCGCTTCCGAGAGGGCATTTCTGACACCTTCTGATGAGAGGTCTTCGTTTTTTGGAAGTGGAGGTTTTTGCTTTATTCTGTTTTAAGAATCATGTCACAAAGCACTCTCTTAGAAAAATCTATGCCACAGCCCTTAAAATCTATTAATTTCTATCTCGAGCATTCATTCAAAAATTGCTATCAGAATTAGGATGGCTGTAACCAGGTAAATGTCCAGACTCTGGCTAACAGAGACTCAGATACCAGTGCAACACAAACCCAACCAAAGTAACCATAAAAAGACTATTTTGGAGCCAAGAAAAGGGGGGAGGGGAAGAGAGGACAGTGGAAGGTGAGATTGGAAAAATTAATCTTATTTCTTTTCAGATCTTCATATACTTACTGACACAGGCAATCAGATCATGAAAGATATCCTTGGGGAAGAGAGGGTGCTCCAGCCCTCGAAAATAGAGCTTCAGAACTCCTGCTATCGAATCCATGTCATGGTCATTCTGGTCCCCAGCCAGTGGGTCTTCCCCTTCATGACAAACAAAGAAAAACAGGCAAGAAAATTCAAAATACTGGAGAAACGAATCAAACTGGAAGGACGCACCTCAGCTGGAGAAAAGGATTTATGCAGCATAAAGTTAATCCCACCTACTCCAACTGCACTACAACCAGCGTGAGGCAGAGAGAGATCTCTCCTGCGCATCGCAGTCAAGAAGAGAAGCCTCTGACAGCAGTCCCAGGAGACCTGGGACAGCTTTCTGTCACACAGACTACAGTCTGCCACCGGAGCGCCTGGCTCACGCCCACGGAGGGTGGTGATGCTCCTAGAGCGGTAGTAACACCTCCGGGCTCTGCGCTCGATAATTTGGTAGGGTGGGAACTTCACAGATCCACCACGGAGGTGAACGCTACACAAGCCAGGAGCGGGTCTTTAGGCAAACTCACACCCAAAGCTAAGGGGGATTCGGTGCCCGCACAAGAGGCCGCTGAGCATCGTGCCTTGGCTCAGCAGGACACAGACATCTCGCGCTGAATGGGCTGGGGGAGTGTTTCTGGGACAGATCATTTGTCACTGCAGATATGCCACGGTTTGTCTGTATTACAAAAGAAAAGATGCCCACTTAAGGAGTTGTTCCCTAGGGAAAACTCCCTATCACGTATAATTAGATTTAATGATGGGGCAATCCTCAAATTGAAGCTATATATATCCATTATGTGACTGAAATTACCAAAGCTTGCCTATTATCTTAATAACACACAGGATAATAAATGGGCCACTACAAACCGGAGTATTATCCTTGATATTAACTGCCACCAAGGGTTCTGGATGAAGTAATAAACTGCAGAGACATTATTGTTAACTTTGTCAGTTCTGTATATCATATGCTTTACAGAGACAAGCGAGATGAAGAAAAAAAAACCAACCAAACCAAACCCATCACCTTTTTATTTCTGTACGTTAGTGCTGGAATAACTGGCTGGTTTCCCAAGATGGCTGTTATTTCCTTTATTTAAAAAAAGAGGTCTTTCATTCTGATATCAAGTCTTTACCTACAGCCTATGATATACATTTCTGTTTCCTCTATTCTTGAGGATTTTAGTTCTCAGGTAGATGAAGACAGGTGAAATTAGATGCCATGTTTCATACATGTTGTCCATGAAACTCCTCTCTTCCCAAAAGCCAAAGAAACTTGCTATGCCTAAGAAATTACTGCTCGTCTCTTCCAACAGCAAGCGTAGAAACACACCAACTGTATTCTTTTAGAGTGATGTATTCAGGGAATTAACACAAGCCCTGTTGTTTCCAGTGACCCAAGCAAGACTGGGGAGATGGGCTGCAAGGGCGGCCTGAGGAGCAACTCCTCTGAACCTGCTCTGCCAGGGAGAACAGCCCAGTTAGAAGCTGATGAGTCAGGAGGCTCCCAGCCGTTCTTTGCCTTTGTATGGAATGGTTCTTCCCATGGAAAATCAAATCCATTAAAAGCTATCTCAAGTTAACAGTGTCTTGAAATTTACTCTCTCGCTTGCTGATACTCAGAATAAAATACAGCCAAGCTCTGCCTCAAGAACATGGAAAACACAGAACTTCATCCTCTAGCAGCCAACCTGTTCACAAAGAGCTGGGGGAGAGGGCAGGGAAATGCAGTTACACCTGATAATGAAATTCCCTATATCCTTTAGTCTTACAAATAATCAATAAACTATCAGACATGAGAGAAGATTGAATTCATTGTACAGACACTCTACAGGACATAAAGCACAATGCCAAACAACTGAGTATTCAAGGTTAATGGGGACTAGGAAAGTGTTTGGGCTAGACTCACTTAGGAAACACAAAAATCAAAGGATCAAAATATAGCAACTTGCATTGAAAATATGTCATTTCAGAACATTTAAGCAAAGTAATACATTTGGCAATAATTTCTGAGATCCTCCTTACCTCTCTCAAATGCATTTTTTATGTCATTTACTTCAACTTGTGACCCAGACACTCTGAATATCCCTTCGTGCTGCAAACCTGTAAGACAATAAGAGACACTGATAACAGTAAGATAAGATAAGATGGCTCCTTCATCAGCTACAGCATATATGACAAAGGAAACATAAGCAACACAGGCAAACGTATACTGTTTTAAAAGCCATCTTTCCCTTATATGTCCAAGCACATACAGAATATGCAAGAACAGAACTCAGCACCACGGAGAAAACATATTAAGCCTTTTTCGCAAACGGACAGAATAACTGGGTTATAAAAGCCATGCATGTTATCTTTTACCCTGAAGGATCCCCAAAGGATTTAAAGTCATAAAATAACGGTATGAAGTAAAATATGGCTAACTACACAATGAAGCAGTTTATTTTGCAAGAGAGATACCGCAAATGCCCAGAGCAAATCAGCCAATTGAAACAGAAACATTTAATTACCCCAGCATGACCTGCTAGCTAGGGCTTTAGGACAGACTTTAAGACATTCTTGCTAAAATCTAGGCATTAGCAATGTCATTAAATCCAATTATCAAGTAGGCGAGATGTTCCAATATATTGCCATCGTAACAATTTTGTTGGTACATGTAAGATGAGGAACAACCATTACAAATCAACTAATGAACAAAGTGTACGCTTCACGGAGGGAAATCCACTCCCATTCATTCAAGGCTTGTACCTGTAGACTTTCTGAAACAGGGAATGCTGCAACATCTTTGCTTTATATATAATAATGGCTATAAACTAATAAGCTCTCTTGAACGCACCTGTGGCCTCTTCCTCTCAATTTCCGCAACTGTTTTTATCACAATGCCATGAAACCTTCGCAGCACGTGGCTGTATCTGGTAGCTGCGACACACAGCTACGAACAGTGAAAAGAAAAAACCCCAAGTGCAGAGCAGCAAGAATGAAAATGACATTCATCCCACACCTACGCAGCAAAACATTTAGAAATGTCAGGCTACCTCCAACGAAACCCATTCCTGCACTGTAAGCGCATCAGGCAGGCAGTTTTATCACTTCTGCCTAAAGTGGATTTGTTGTATAAAAGCACGTTCCTCCTAATTACAAACTGTACCTGTAAGGCCATGATGTGACATTCAGAGCAAGAATCAGCTGAGTCTGTTGGAAAAAAAATCTTTCTGTTGGGGATCTAAGCGAACTCAGAAATAGGAGTTTAAAAAATAAAACCTCCTAATGGCCCTGATTTGGTTCGCATTGCAATGTGGTTTCAATGACTTTTCCAGCAAATGTCCAAGTATGGACTTAATGAAGGATTATAGCACTTTGATCTTCCAAGTGATGATGAGAATGGGACTCTAGATTATAGTTTCTAAAATGGTAATTAAACAAGGAAAATTAAACAAGACCTACTATCTGGCTCCGTGTCTTGGTTAATGAAGATAAATTCAACCTCTTTCTACATATGTTAATTAACAGCTGTCTCACATGCTACTAACAAATGATATCGATTAAAAATGAAAACAAATTACAATAAACCCATAAAATCCTTTACAGCATTCAAGGCTGTGAAGTTAACCTTCGAAACAGGTATAAATCATCTCATTGCAGCAATAAGTAAGCAATTAATTCACTACTTGACCTCCTACATTCAAATATTTAGTGTTCCTCCTCCTCTAAGAAGAGGATGATGATTGTTGATGAAGGCCACATCTCAGCGCTCAAAGAAAGGTGAGTGGACGTGAGGCATGAGTGTTATCTAAGGATGGGAACCTTATTTTACAAGGAACAAAAGGATATTGTTGGAAGAACAACATTTGCAAGGTCAGTTATTTGCAATAACCATTTGGAAAAGCGATCACACGCACGATGCCAACACCACAGCCAAAACGTCAGCGATAGTTTCTTCATATTGCAGTCTCCAGGATTCCTCTGCACAAGCACTGTGGCCTGAGCTACTCTGAGCATTTTTCAGAAGGCTTCTACATCACCGTTCATTTTATAGAAATACCACAGGATACCTTTTGTCCATAAACTCACCATGTCTGCTAATGAATCGTATGCAGCTCTCCACCACCAGGGGAATGGCTTGTGAGGAATCCTGCACAAAGAGAAATTTGAACAAGAAGAGCCATCAGAATGCAGAGTGATGCTAAAGGGGAGGGGGGAGAATGGAAAGCAAATTTATCCTCTCATCTGCCATATTCTGCTTCCATGCAGTTCCAGATGTGTTTAGTTTCTGGACCAATTGCCGAACACCTCAAATATGAGCAATTTCAGGATTGCACCACACTCCTGTTTTCTCACAAAGATTTAAAATAGCTCGTCGGTACCCTACGGTCATGAGGTGTGCCATACGGCTCATGGAAAACACTGCCTTCAGTCCAAACACAGTGAAACCTTCTGGATTGCCAGTTTCCAGCTTAAACAACATTCATCGAGACTTTCATTATGGAAATAAGCCTTTACACTTCCCTAGTCTCTGCTTCACAGCATAGAATCATAGAATGGTTTAGGTTGGAAAGGACCTTGAAGATCATTGAGTTGCAACCCCCCTACCATAGGCTGGGACATCATAGATTACTTTTCAGACAACCGAAATTTCTGCAATGTCTGCAGTTATTCCTCCCATTTTGGGGAACAGCAGCTAAGCAACAGAGGTGCTGCTGTTGGCTTAAGGTCAGATGCCAGTGATTAAAATTACCACGTGATTAAAACTTCCAAGGCCCTGTTTATGTACAGCCTCTTCTACAGTAGTTTTGGGCAGCAATACCTCTGATTTGTATCAAAATGCTCACTTGTTAGCACGCTAGAGCATCACATTTCAATCAGTTCAAAAAGATGACAGTCTACTCAAAAATATATATATATATAAAAACCCAATTCTACTGTTTTCCTAACTTCTTTAGGTTTAATGTTGTTTTGTTTTATTGAAATGTCATAGAACTTGGTCACATAGTGACAATAATTTCTCTACTAATTAGCCATAGCCAGTTAGAACTCGTCTTCTACATGCTGTACAGAACAACACCAACCAATTAAGAACACTTCAGAAGCCATTCTGCCGCTCAGCCGGCCCCTGAGGACACGCTTTATTAATAATCATCCAAACAGCATTACAACCCCCCTACTTATTTTTGAGTTTGACAGTAGGAACTCGAAGAAGCGCATATTCTGGGTCCCCAGCAGAGACTAAAACTCTCGGGATAGTTATGTTTTAAACTGTTAGGTCAGATTCAAAAAAGCCCACTAAACCCACATGCAAGTGATTTCACGTAGGTTACTGCGAGCTGTGGCTTCAGTGTTCGCAAACAGATTAATTTTTAATTTAGGTTTCCAAATCAGAGACTTCAGTCGCTTCTACTTGAGTCAGAATACATTTCTGAGACACCTCAAAAACTATTTGTGAAAATGGCAATCGGGACACACACGTACTTCACTTTCAGCATAGGAAAGGGCCGTTTTTAGAGCATAAATAAAGGAACAACAATTACGCTCAGAAAATGAGAAAGGTTTGACTCTGCACACCAAAGCCACAACTTGCTCTCTTACTTAATTTCCAATACAAAGAGATCCTAAAAAATATAAAGCAGCATCCCAAGACAGACGGTGTGAAATAAAGTTCCAAGCCAACTTTTGTCTTTACAGTAGCAACAAGAAATATTTTGGTTTTTCTCTATCTCCAAGAAACACATTTTAGCTCATCAGGTACTAAAACGTAACAGATTTTCCACCACAGCCCAGGAGACAGAGCATCGCTGTCGTAAGTCGTTATTACAAGAAGGCACAACACGTGAGCAGTTACTGGTTTAACAGCACTGTGGTGGGATACCAGTGCAAATAAAGGGAAAAGAGAAGAAGAAACAACAGCATGAAACCCATAAACCACGACTGTCCCGACAGCTCAAGGCTGTTTGGCATTTTTAGTTCCAGGTCTGTCAAAACACAGAGTAAAATTATTTTTAAATTTTGTCAAAGAAAGTGAATCAAGGCTGTGGATCCATGTTTTCTTGATTCCAGTTACTGAACGAGCAGACACCAGTTCTGCTTGAACAGACTGAAAAGGTCCAGGTAAGAGAGGGAGGGAAGGATAAAAACACTTCCCTGTTCTCCATCTACCCTCCTCTACACAAACACACACCTTTCCCTCTTCTGTTACTTAAGGAAATGTTTCTTACCTGCTTCCTTATGGTGGAGCTGCGCCGGCCGCTGGAGAGATCAGAACCGCCCATTGGTGCAGGAGGGAAAAACAGAACAGAAAAGTCAAGATAATCCTCTACTATCGCCCTTCTCCTTTGTTTGGTATTCCAAACCATGCGTATTTTGGAGGAGGGAAAGGAGTCAGATATACACGTCAATCATAATGACTTAGTCTCATTCGATTTACGGAACTTCAGAAAGATTTTACGTGACTTTAAATCACTAAACCCCTGGAATTGACGCAAGGGAGTCCACCACTTTGACAAAAGGCTCCCCTTGACATTTTAATTCCAACCGTATGGAAAGCTGTTATATAGGGCTCCTTGTTCAAGATGAAGTTTGTTATAAATTACACATAGCTGTTCTCTGACAGAGCCCCTCTCAGAGGGGGGAAGCGGGTGGGAGCATGCTGGTTCCTACCGCGCTGTTACCAGCGCCCATTGTGGAGTCTTTGTTACAATTTCTGATAAGACTTCAAATAAATAAATAACACCACCACCCCCCACAAACGCCAGCGCACACTAGCCAGGCTGAGCCTTTTCAGTAAAAACCATGATGGTCTCATTTATTTATGCTGGTAGACATCAATTGTAGAAAAACAGGAAAAAGTCTTGCTTTGCCAGGATTTTTCCCCTCAAAATTTATTACTGGGGTTTCAAATTCCTAAAGTTTCTTGTAAAAATGAAGCATGAGAGATAACAGTGGAGAGGCCCTAATGTATCGTTCAAGCCAATTCCCCGCTAGGGCAGATGGCTGCTGAATTATAAATAAGGCGATTAGAACTGTGATTTTTAAAAAGACCGTACAATGTGTTAATTCAGGGGAAATTCCTTTTATAAAAATCAAAAACACTGAATGAAAAAAAAAGAAATCAGATTCCATGGGCTGTCACAGACAATAAGGTCTATTTTAAACTATTAGCAGTAATGATTCTTTGATATTTAAAATTGTTTCATGATGAATAATATTTTATTATTACAGATGTCAGGCTCTAATTAGGACCTGTCAGCTTTGCTTTGCTGTAAGGAATGTGAAAAGTAGTAATGACTCCAGATCGGTAGTAATCACCTTCCCTTCGTTAACACGGCAGGATGATGCACAGCCCCTACTCCAGCTCCTCCTGCCCAGCCGAGCCCTCGGAATCCATCAATTTGGAGATGGAGATTTGTTATCTTTTATAAAAATCCCATCAGGAGGAGCTTAGTTATGGTTCTGTGATTGGTCCTAATTAGAAATGAAAAGTTTATTCTCCGCGACCTCTATAGTGCTGCAATCCAGTTCCACGGCACAGCAGAGAGCATCAACGGGATGAAGAGTTTTCCAGTTTAGGTTACAGCAGCCACGTGGATAAACCCTGCAGAGCCACGGGCCCATCTCCCTCACGGAAATACAAATGTGTTTACAAAAATCTTAGTCTGAAGAATACTTCTCCGGGTGATAGTGCCAAATTAAACAGTTTCTCACACCTGCCTGTCCCCTTCCTGATCTGGATCAAACGCACAGGGGCAAGAAAAAATGCAAGACCTCCATGTAGCCTTTTTTTTTTTTTTTTCTCTCTCTCTCCTTTGGTTGTTTTTAACCCCAACCAGTTTCCCAACCTGTTGCAACAGGCAGCCCTGCCAGCAGGTGTACGGTCACAACTGCGGCGGCAGCACAGGGCAGCAAGAAGCAAGGAGAGGTGTTTCTGCAGGCACTGCATCACAGCAAACATTCATTACTCGGCTGACCAGAGGTTACTACCCATAGGCATAAGCCGTACCGCTACTTTGCCCTGATGTAGGTAATAGCCATGGCATTTAAAGCCATATTA